>NW_019211456.1:43438396-43467315 GCF_002443255.2 Varroa destructor
TATCTATATTAATCTACGGTTATTTGTCGGATAACCAACAGAAGTTGAGAAAGGAATAAAACGTTTTTAAACATAAAAGCTTTTTTGGTTATTTAAAGTCTATCGTGTTTAGACCCGAAATGCGTGGTTCACTTAAAGGTCTGTCGCTAATTTCAAGCATGACCAAAATTATGTACGTTTTATAATTACCCAGGAGTACCGCTGGATGCGCGAGATAGTTTCAACATTCGGTAATGCACCTAGCAAGATAAGCTGGGTGGAGGCCTTCTAGTTTTAGTTAACTTTTCATTTACGCGTGTTCAGTTTGACGGCATAACCAGTCACCTTGATATCTCTCTTCAAATTTAGGCAATTCATTTGTTTGAGCAACGAGCGGCCCATCCTTTTTATTTCTTGATCTATTATTGTGTTATTGGATTATACAATAAATTTTATTTGATATACTAGCAAACGAAGGCAAACTGAAACGAAGTTCATATTCGTCCGCAGGCTGAGTATGAGACGTGTCAGGCAAAAACTTCACTTTTATTGATCTTAGTTGCAATTCCTTTATATATTAGTCGTATATTAGGTGCGCCCTTTGTCGCAAGAAAAATTGTAGTGAAAGATATTTGCAGAAATAAAAACTATTCTGCCAGTAACATTACAGTCATTAACAGATAGTATTGTAAGATATGGTTATGTATTATTTCAATTAAATCAACTTTGTTATTATAACCAATGCGGTGTATAAATTTTTTTCATGCACATATCGCACCGTCTTGTGTTGAAAGCTGTTATAACAAAAGAAACAGTGATTCATCACTAAATTCAAACCTTTTACTCATACGAAATGCTGTCTATTTTATATAACCTCTAAAAGACAGCTTAAATCGAATTTGGTAAAACCTTCTAAAGAAAAAATCTAGCTTCGTAATAACCGAGCTGATTTTTCGTTATACACCACGTGTGAAGCAGGAAATTAAAATCCACTGTAAAAGACAATATGCTCACAAGAACACTACAACTGCAAGATTTTGAAGATTATTTTGAGTGCAGAGTTATATACGGATTGATATTTATGAAAATGAACTGTAACATCTATAGATCGAAATCTGCTGCGATATTCGTCTAAGTTATATTGCCATTGCGCAATTACACGTACATCAAACTGTAAGCCACAGTTCATGAACCTTTCACGCTTCTAATAGTTTTCTCAATCGTGTCCCATTGATCCTTCTCCACCTACAGTTCGAATAAAAAAAATCAATCGTTAGCTCGAAACCAACGTGATAGAGTAGATGTTTAAGCTTTTTAAGTATTTACTATCTTTAACAACATTTTATATTAAGATTTTTTTTCGATAATACATAACATGTTTATGGCTTGCCCAATTTTGTAACGAGTTACCTTAATGAGCTGATTAAATTCGGCTGCCAGAAAGTTGAGCAGTGCTCCATCGATGCGAATGACCTCCCCGTTGAGCCATGATGCATAATCTGAGACAACATACGTAGCAAGGTTTGCTAGTTCTTCAGGTTCACCAGTACGCCAGTTCGGAGGTCCAAACTTCTGCGATTTTTCTTCGAACACATTACCTGGATTCAATCGGGAAAACGCGCCTTTCGTCGGAATAGCTCCTATATGAAAAATAGAAGACATTTAATTTATTATTTGTTCATAAAGAGGCAGCAGGCTTTGTATGTTGTTTTCTAGACATACGTTGGCATCGAGGAATCAATGACAACGAGCCATCCGAAAGCTGGACCTGTACTTATGAATAATTCGACAGACTTAATCTCCATTCAGTAGATCCTTCAATAGAAGTCATATAAGAAACACTGAGTGCTGAATAAAATATCGGTTGTCAAACATGAATTATGAATATAACCTAAATATCATTTGAAAAAACTATTTGCAGTCAAATAAAGACTAAAACTACAATCCCTCTAACTTACAGTCAGCCCATTTACTACGCCAATATGGCTTCAAAGCTGAATTTCATGATTGGCCAAATCTTGTCTCTTACCAGGCGCAAGTACATTGAAACGCATTCCGTATTGTGACCATTCTGAAGCAAGGCTCTGATACAATGTTTCAACGCCACTCTTAGCAGCTGCCGAGGGTGCTACGAATCCAGATCCATGGTTAACGTATGTTGCCGAAATGGCTAAAAACGATGCAGGTTGTTTCGCGGCAATCAATCGCTTCCCAACCTGAATCGTATATAGGGAAATCGGATGGAATTGATGTACGAGAAAAACATATCTCCTCTTTGTTATTGCTGCCTCACATGTAGAGCTCTCTTTCAGCAAAAAATCTTTACGTTTTTGTATAGGGATATGTAAAGAAAATATAGCCTGGTTTCTATAAATTGCATACATTGCAACAGACATCAAGTTAATACTTAAATGTCCTATTGTACCTCGAGCGTTACGTTTGCTGTGCCCAATAGGACAATGTCAACGATGGTTTTGAAGGCGTTTGGCGAGAGGCGCTCTGTCGGCGAAATGAAGTTACCGGCCGCATTATTGACAACCACGTGGGGAAGGCCGAGTTCTTTCTCACAGACCGAAAGGGCGGTAGCGATCGAAGCTGGATCTCGAACGTCCGCTGCTTGGTAGAATACCTGTAGATATAAAGTAAAAAATAATGGCAAAAGTGGACAAGTGATCTTCTTGTAATCATGATTATAATTGTTGCTTTTATTATCATAAGACCTTCCCGAGGTGGACCTAGGAGGAATCGCGAATGCATGTCTGCTATACAGCAAAACCACTTCGCAATATTTATACATTTCGGATTGAATTAACGCAATGCTTGATAACCCTCTTAAGTAAATGTACTCCTTGTATAAACCTCAATGTTCAGAAGATGACAACTGCTGCTTAGTTGGCGTCTGAATCGTCTTGTAGAGAAAAATTTATAAAGATTGCAAATCTTCGATCAGCTGATTACCGGTGCCACAAAAATCAATGACCCTGTATTACATTTCTTACCTTTCCGCCGGTCTTTTCCTGGAGTTCCTGGGCAGTTATTTTGAGCTTGTCTTTATTGCGACTTATAATAAACGCGCTGGCTCCGCAACGTACGAACATCTCTGTCATTGCCTTGCCAAGGCCTATTTGAAAAGACGACTTTGAATGAATTGCAACTCGAAAAACCTAAACGTTAATAACGTTAATAAATAATAACGGTAATAACGTTAATAAATAATGACCATAATTTTAAGTCAGAGAATTTTCAGTAAATGTGAAGTACTGAATTTGACGCTGACCAGTTGATTTAATTTAAACATAGATACGGACATATTTGAAAGGAGACAAACCAGTTAAGCCTATCGAATTCAGTTTCATAACATACCAGTTCCTCCACCGGTAACCAAAGCGATTTTACCCTTCAGGGCATCCTTAGGCATCATTGGACGCTTAATAGCTTGATAAAAAGTCGCCATAGTCCGCAAAGACTCTGACAGCATGGCTGAAAACGAATGTTTCCTCGCAAAGCTTTAGTTATTTTCGTTACTGAATTTTCACTAAATTTAAGAAATACAATACACCATATAGCTTACATCAATCACCTATTGACATGAAAAATGCGGTCGTGCACTTAACAGAACAATGCTTCTGACACCTAAAAGGAATAACTCGTCTTGTGCGATTTACAAGTTATTTCCTCTTCACTTGAAACCTAATTTGTCGCTTGTTAAACTTGATTGACCCCACGTTAAGAATGAAGTTCGTCAAAGCCTACTAACTGGTTATTTTAGCATTAGCCGACGAAAATCTATAGAAGCGTGTCTTGAACCACTTCAAAATCGTATGTTGCCCTTTGTCCTATGTGGTAGCTGCTATCGATACAAGATTAGCCATGAGTAAAAACTGCTGACCAGGAATGAATGTATTAGTCAAGCATTACAATAATACGTTTTTAGATGCAAATGATAACTTAAGTAATGTTGGACAGAAAATCATTATATGCTATTTGTATACTCCTTTGAACTCAGGCATCGGCAAGTCTTACACTATTCGAGAGCGCAGCCCACGGGCCACGCTTTAAAATAGCATTTATTTTGCTATTAAACACATTTCGTTTTATTTGTAAAGGTATAAGGCTAGCTATACTTATAATGAAGTTCACATAAAATAGCGCCCACATAATAGTTCTTTCCACAATATAGTCTAAACACACGTTGAGAGCATTTATTTATGCAACATGATCTCCGCAAAAATGTACGTCATTTGTACGCTCGATGATACATCGGCGCAGGCGATGCTGGCGGCTGCGTTATTCTTTGCAAACGGGGATCGGATGTTTTTCTCAAACATAGAAAAATCCGTGGCGCGGTAGATACACTTAAAGTGTGAGTTCAAAGATTGAACACATTATTATATATAGTACAATATACAATACAATAGTACATATTCACACATTTTAGGTAATTCAGTCAAATATGAACTAGAAATAAGATCTTTCACCGACATACATAACGGATGTATCACCCAGTGATGTCCTGAAAATGCAACATCAGAGCTCCTAACAAAATGTAGACAACTGTATTGGTATTCTCTTTTAGATTTGAGCCCAGCGATGTTCGAAGTTCAGTTACTTATCCTAACAATTACTGGCAGACGAATAACAGTACCAGTAATACACCTTTGAGATACCCGCTAGCGAATTATAATGTAGCAGTAACGTCCAACTGTCTAATAGACTGAAGTTTCCTGTTATCATAAACAAAAAGAAATCACACGATGAAACTTGGTATTATCAAGAAGAAAAAAGTTTGAAAGCGCACTTTTCACAGTCAGATAATTCAGCTTCATTATGTGAGCTTGACACATATCCTCTTGCACAGCCTAAACTGCATATTTTAGCAGAAATCAGATTTGACATATTTTTTTAACGAACAACTTTTACGTTTATTATTGACACACATAACCATATGCATACCACAAATATACACGATATATTTACAAGTTTTAATTGCTTGGTATTTTTTTCATATTCACGCATATAAATATTTAAATATTAACGGCGTACTTTCATATCTGCAAAAAGAAACAATAATATAGGCATTTTTTCAATAAATATATTTTACGCGACACCGTAAATTACAACCACTACATTAGCACAATTTTCGAACCCCATAAAACGTGTAAATATTACGTGCGAGCTGTAATACGATTTTTCTTGAATTCTCGGACTTCTCTACTTCACGAAAATATTCACATCACACTGCTATGTAAATAAAATGTTACAATACTGAATAGTAATTCAGCTTTGTTTGTAGTTCTAGCATCGTCAGCATATTAAGCTGTTCTTTGACCAGTTAGTATTGTCCTCATGTATATTCACAGCCTAACACAGCTTCACTTCGAAGATCGACTGTCTATATTATTTATGTACATATCGCTCGCTATTAACGCAGAGCGTATGTGCATTGCTTGTCATTCGATGCAGTACAAATGAGTCGGCACAGGTTACCAGAGCGCATCTAAGTGCTACGGCAAATTCGAGTGGAACCTGAAGAAACGCGTGACGTTTTTCAAGCCGGATCACATCGACCGCCAGCGTGATCCTTCCTATCTCTCCGAACAGTATTTCAACCGCATTTCCCACACTCTTTAGTACGGCACTTTCGTTTTCCCACGGATCGCACCCTTCTAAACGCTCGATATGAACGTAAACATAGTTCAAAGTCCTAATCTGATGTTCAGTCCGTTCGCGCGCAGCAACTGGAACCGGTTCCTCAATATGAACGAAATTCTCGGCTGGCTCACCGCTGTCACTTCGACAGGCCTTCATTGAGATATTTGGTGCCATTTTTCTTTTTTGAAACAAAAACAAATTGTTTCTCGTATATCTTAACTGGAACAGTAATTTTTTGAGAATGAATGACCAAACAAGTTAATGGCAATATCTAAAGAACGTCCGGAGTTATCCAATAAGACATAGATACCTGCAGCTTCTGTACCTTTGAAAACGTAACCTGTGCAGATTGTTAATCATGTAAAAATATCGTGGCAAACCTTCTAAGATGACGCAGATTGCTTTCGCCTCAGTAGATGTTGAATAATTATTGGTAAGCAGATGTTTCCCAGTTGTTATACTTGCTAGCTGCTTGGATCTGCTCTGATCACTCTTGCAAAGTAGGATGCATATTTAATAAGATTTTATCGAAAGTTTTTTTTCGATGCACTGCACATACCTTTTAAAAAAATCAAAATAGCACCGAAACATCAAGACATGCTTGGCCAGTTGCTCTGCTTCTGCAATTGCTCGTCTGCTTCTGTCTATAAACAACATTTTTCAAAGCTTGACAAATACCAAAAATTATCATATATATAATAAAAGGAACTGCCTTTCCGAAACCCACAGAACGCGCGTATTGAAGTTGCTAATTATGTTTTTTTTTATACTAACGTGGTGACTTGCCGTTTAGAAAGGCGATCCATCTGTGGTTTAACTAGGTTTGTCTTGGGGCACAACTGAAGGTCACACTCACTCTCCACTTTACCCACTTAGGATTTGACCAAGGCGCATATTTGGCGTCACTTGTGCAGTTCGGCTCCTTTGTAATTCCTTCGGGCTTTATCTGGGCATTGTTCTGGGCTAGCGCTAACAGTGGGCGAAGGCAGAATGTGCTCATTTTCAAAACACTTCGACTGTATAGAGCCCGGAAGATAGTGCCTCCACCTGGTGGTAGACAATACAGATAGTGCCAACATTGCTCTACTGTTGACGAGTCGACGATTTCTTTACTTCGTATTTTAATAAACAAAATGTTTATTGGATAACGTTAATCTGATTATGATAAAATTTTAGCTTTTCAGGATTCGTACAGTGTTTAATTTGCGTTTTTGATGCCAGATATTTATTTATTTTGTAAATGAAACTCATTAGCAGGAAAAATAGGAAAGTCGGGATATACATCACTAGCTTAGAAGTTCCATATTCACATACACCCTAAAAAGACAGAAAAATAACAATCTCACTTGACGTCTACATCGGATACGAATAGTAATATAATCGACATGCAATACAATGTGAATTACCAATATTTTGTTAAAAAGGCAGGATATAGGTAAGATATGAAATAATACAATAATAAAACACAAAGTTATCTTAGGAGAACCGTATCTGATCTGGCTGCAAACGATAAGTTGATAGTTTGATCCCGCCACTTGCATATAGCACACGATATATGTGATCAGCTTAAAAAGCTCAATAATCGAAGGACATTGCGATATTCATGCCGCACAAATCATAGAAAATTTATTTCTAAGCATAAGCGAAGTTATATTATAACATGTTCAAGTTTAAAATGTTTAAAGTAACTTTCTTTATGAATCTGGATCAAAGCCTACTAGTCAATTCTGGATAACTGAATTTAGAGTATCAAATATGCGGTAAGCAGCTTAAATGCTGCTCCTAGCTCTGTGATGACTACACCTTTTTTTTTACATAAATAGCCTAGATATAAAATGTGATTAATAAAACTCATACTGTCGGTTACGTTAATAACATACTAAATAGGACCATAACAATAATAGTTCAGCTTCCTTTCTTTGCTGATAAATCGACGCTACAATATTATGTGCCTTCTGTTTACTACGTTTTTACTACAACAGTGATTCTTTTTAGGTTTGATTATATAATTTAGCGGAATAACGGCAGTACAAAATGTTTCTTCTCTTCGGAACCATCGATCATGACTCAGCTTATTATTCATCCACATCAATATACTTGTTGTATATAGACTTTCGGCTTGGTCCTGTTCGGTAATGCTGAAAATAACCATAACCTTAAATATTTGCGACCTCAGGATTTTTTACTTTCTATGTCTTGCTGTCAACTTTTTTTTTCGGTTAGAATGGCGGCGTATGAATAGATAGCACAACGAAGTAAGAATAGCGTCGTTATGCTATGTCAATTGCAAATAAATGATCTTTCAAGCAAAATTATATCTTAAAATTTTTCGTTCAACAGTAAATAAATGGTAAGCAGTTTTCTATGTATCTACTAATATTTTCACTACGTATGTAACAAAGATATATGTAATTTATAGCTATCGAAAATTGGTGGTTTCTTTTTCGTCCATGATGTTTATTGTTATGCATCCGTAATACACACCTCAGCGTAGGATAGGCTGGTGTATTTAAATCATAAACTTGCTCCTCGCTTTCCGTCAGCCTAGCTTCAGAAACGTTTAAAAAAATCCTAGTATACGCGTTGCACGATGTTGAGCAAATTATTGTACGATAACAATGGTTCCATCATCAGAATAACTGCTACGTCTTGTATTGACTCGGATTGCGTATGACGAGCGTATGGGCACTCACTAACCGGTCAAAATTAATGGGAATTATAGTGGCATCTACCCGACCTAATTACACGTGTATTTATGAAGAATACGTACACTGTTAGCTAAATTGGTCCTTCTGCGCAATTGGCAGTGACGTTACTCATCAATTACGGGACACAAAACTGATAGCTGGTGATTGAGTAAACACTGAAAATGATTAAATTGTTACCATAATACTATTGGGCCAGAGAAAATATTACGACGACAAAGTGGCCAAAAATTTTATGTTTTTTCAGTTACTAACAAAAACTGGCTCAGCAGGAAGCTTATAGGGAGTGAATTATTCAACATTTTATTCTGACAAACTGCGCTTGATTCCGTGTCGAGTGCTCAGTATTATTCTAGAAACGTCCAAATTCATCCTTTATGTAACAATGTTAAGTATTATGACGTCATTTAATTTTCTATATATTATAATAGGTTTTTCAGTTGTTTACCATTTTGCTTATTGAGTATGGCACTAGTTCGCTTATCACGTTGAGCAAATAACATCCTGTTTTTAGTCTTTACGACGAGCTGACTGTTTGATTTGTCATATATATTCTTTGCTGGCTTCATCACCACAGGCTGTATCGCTCCCCAAATCTATCATGCTAGCTCAGTTTAGAGTATATATATTATATAATAATGGACTTCGTAATGGAATAACATTTTAGTACCGCAGCGTATCATAAATACATCTTAGAGCAACAGGAGTCTTAGGTCTTCACTAAAAAGTTCCCTCCTCACTTACTGAATTCGTTGATCGATACACAAACGAAATTCTGACAGGTCAACCAACAGTCTTCTGATGACCTTTGCAACAGCAAACACCAAAAACCACTCAGTTATTATATCCTTTTCATATACATAAATAGCTATACATATGTGCAGTAAATTTAGTTGTTTTCTCTCGAATTCACTTTTAATCACTGTCCGAATCAAGACCCCCAAGTTCAGCTTCATCTTGGCCCATGGCCCTCCAAAACTGCGAGACAACTTCTTCAGCGAACTTTTTTCGTTCATCTCCAGTTAGCGACATTGCCTGACCCTTGAGAGATGCAAACTTTGCGTAAAGTTCCTCAAAAGCCATTCCTGCCAGTTCCGGGTCGAGCTGAGCCTCATCAGCACTCCCCCTCACAGAAACATTTTGTGAGCTATCTCGCTGCTGCTCTTGTGCTGGCTGCTCCTTTTGTTGTTGCGTTGGATATGTCGGCGGCAAGACACTGACCTCATCCCGATTTTCGTCTTCAGGCTTAGATGATCCACTAGCGGCCTCCTGTGGTAATGGAGGAAGTGGAACTATGCCTCCTATGAACAGATGTTCTGGCAGTCGGGGGTTTCCGGGGAGCTTTTCACGATCGTGCATTACCATGTTCGACCACGTATGCATCCGAAGGGCCTCCTACAAATTTGAAGAGAAATGAAAAACACCAGCATTAGTGTTTCATTAAAATCACATGCCTACGATTTTATTGTTGCAATTTATTATTATGGCAACTTATTTATATTTGAAATATGGTAAATTATTTCATTTAAAAGACAACGTCCCTTGCTTTACATAACGTAATTAAACTTTCTAGTTGTTGTATACCTTCATTCTTTCGAGTCCACATTCGTCTTGGTCGTCGACGTTAACTCCACTTTCAATTAGCTCGAAGTCGCTGAGTCGTTCTAAGAACATCTTCCTAATCTGCTCATTGTCGCACAGTTCGCACAGCGCTAGGTTGACTTCGGAATTACAGCATCGTACACGTAGTTGTTGCAGCTGCTCGGCCTGTTTGTAAGGCCAGTTTGAATGCATTACATTTTTTTACTAAAAATTATATAATACATATTTTACGTGCCTTCGCAATAGGTGCAGCTTTATAATAAGTACATGTTTTCAAAAATAAAATATTCCGTCTTTGGAACTCTCATTGGCTGTATTAAAATTTAAGAGCTCAGTAGCTGCGTTTTTAGATAAAGTCAGTGAGATTTAGGATCACACTCAACCAGGCTGTACGATATTGATGGAAAAGAGAAATAATATAGTTTCAGCTAATTATAAAGGACTTACAACTGAAGCCTAGCGAACATGCTTTCTAAGATCAATAGTTTCTTATATCTGAATTACATATATATGTTTATGTATATATATATAATAACGTAATCGCTGTATAGCGTCGCTGTAAACGAACCTTTTCCTTGAAGTTATCGCAGTTAGCGTCAAAGAGGACTACAAGAGCTTCGAACTGAGCTAGTTCAGCATCGCTAAGTTCGCTTGGATCCGCGCAGGCATACAGCTGGATGTCGGCTGTGAAATATTTCGTGCGAACACGATACGGGAAGGCCTCAAGGAAAGGGTGATCCTGACGAAGAGTGGGTCCTCGAGTAACGTCGAGGAGGGCAGCCACTGATGAGGCAGGCTTCTCACATATCGACATCATTAAAACTCCAGTGAATTCTTGCCTCATCCTATGGAATCCAGCCGATATAGACGTGCAATATATATAAGAAAGAAAAAGTTCAAAATACATTATATAAGTGAGTGGTCTAGTTGATTATCAAGTCATTTCGCATTATAAGCATTTTAGGCATGTTAGAATTTCGTTCGTAAACATTAATAACAAAATGCTTATACGTGAGAAGCGCTTTTATTAATCTACGTCGTGCTTTGACATTCAAGAACATTATTTTCATCTTTATACTAGAAAATATTACGAAATATTAAAAATTAAATCCTATAAATCATAAAAAATAATAAATAAAAATAATCCTAAAGGTCATAATCCTATACACCATAAAAAATTGAAAGCTATCAATTTTTATCGCCAAAAACGAAATTATCTATATGCAACGACAATCGTTATTACATAAGTCTAAACTGTAAAATTTATGCCTAATTGTCATCGATCAACGAAATCAATGACCTTTTGTCCACATAGTGAGTAATCCGTAGCAAGGCCTTCCATATATTGCACAACGGCGTAATTTACGAATAAAGCCAAGTTACCAACAAATAGTGAATCATAATAAACGTTTTTTACACGATGTTCTCTTTGTATATATTTTAGTTATTGTAGATATATCCTAGACTTTACCAGCAACAATGAAAGGATACCAAAGAAAGACAATGTATAAGAATTATTGCAATACTCGCTAGAACTTTAACTTATTTTAAATTATCTGTCGCTCCAATAATCTCAGTTTTTTTTTTTTTTACCCAGACTCATCCTCTACCAATCACAATAACTATCGACAAAAACTGCAGGTACTTTTGTAAAATTAGAGATCACATTATGTCAGTACTAATATCTGAGTGGTTATAAAGAAAAGAAGCCCTATATAAAAGCTAACACCCCTCACAGATCTTAGATTTTTAGTAAAAAAACGAGCGCGGTAGGAGGTCTTCTGAAGTTGTAAATCCTACGAGTTACATTTGCTTCAATAGCAATAATCTGTCCACAACCCGTTTTCTGTTCATTGTAAGAATATTTCCTTGAATCCAAAGGTACACGCGATACAGCGTCCACATTTCATTTCACATGCTGGTAAAGGTGATTGGTAATTAGATTCATTGCATTAATTGGTATATCTTGATTCATTGCAATGTTGTCCTGTCTTTATTATTCTTCATGAAATAGACTGCAGTTATACAAAGCGAGGTTGCTTGTGATTATCAACGATATGTTCTTCTACGATAAAGGCTATACTCACGTAATTCTTCTTCCGCTATACGAGCAAGAAGCCGATAAATGAGCTCTACTCAGCAGTAAATATGACTGGACTCAAGTTCACTGGCAGGAGAGACTATTGCCTGCTTCCACATATAAGGGGACACTCTAAAAATATAACCAGTTGTTACAGATCAAGGCTCAAGTTTTGTAGGCCACTTGTTTTAGATTCCTACTGCTTAGTTCATCAACATTATTATCTATGCTTCATTTATTATATTACTTTTACACCGGGCCCACACATCGTTAATAACGAAGCGTCTTGGCGATGTGTTGTTATGATAATAAAAGCTGATTTTGCCCTGAAGCGACACTGCCGTACTGACAGGCATGCGCCTCCATTTGACCACGCAGCTGTCGCTAACCCCATCATTACCACAACGCGGACAATCGCCCGACCCGCGTAAACGCCGACCCAGCGCTCATGCCCGGCTGGTGAATTACAGTAATTGCACTCCATCGGTATTATTCTACTTTCTTATATTTGCACTTTTTCTTTTGACGATATTAATAAAAATCATGAAATGGCATCTTTTTTTCAGTCACAAGAAAGCAACATCGCATTTTTTTAAATTCTTGGTCGAGTAAAGATGAGTTGTTTCTATTATGATGATTCAATACTTACGCATACCGAAATGATGGTAGCAAATGGAATTTTTGATTTTGCACTCTCAAATTTAAACATGCTAGGCAGTTTCATAATGTCCGAAAGAATCTCTAGTTTTTTAGACTTCATTTTGATTAAAGTGAAAGTCGCATATTTCATGAAGTGCAATATTTGCAATGGGGTCTATCATGAAAAAATCTACATAACCACAAATGAATAGTTTGATGATTATGAATTATTATATTATATTAATTATTATATCAATAGAATGATTGTTCAAAACATCTCAATCAACTATTTTAATTGTGATACCAACTAGATACAAAGAGGAGTATTCGTATTGGTAGCATAGGAAACGCATGTCTTTGCTGTCTGAAATTCGAAATGTTAGATAACTATTTTAAACGCTTTCAAAACTAACTAAGTTAAAGAGAAATCCTTTAGAGCCCAAACCATTCTGACTTGATAAAAACATTTAAATAATAAAAAAAAATGTACAAGCTGGTAGTCCGCCAGTACGAAAGTATATATTCCGATATTTCACTATATTGATGGGACGATTGTTCTTTATAATTTGGCGCCGTTTATTCAAAGCAGAATCATGCCTACTTGACTATGAAATTGGGCGCGAATCCGCCAGAGATTGAAGTGTGTGGCGCAAAAATCAGTTGTTCACTGATCTAGATCCTACGTGTGTGCCAAAAGTTCAGTTTGAAGAGGTGACGTGCTCTGGGCAATATTATTAGTGGTCATGGGTAAATTACAGTTCGAGAGTTCTTCGCCACAAGCAGATCTTCAGTCCTACTTTACTCGTAGACTCTCGCCGCTATGTGAGGATTCATCTGTAATAGAACAACTCTATTCTGAACAGCTGAAAAGTCTCGAAGATATTATCTCGCGGTGTGTACTAAATTTTGAAAGTAATTCTGTCTTGGTGATGGGCCCTCGAGGATCTGGAAAAAGCATTCTTATGAAAACTGCCCTGGAACGGCTCAGCAAGAAAAATAATGCCAAAGGCAAGTGCATAAAATCATACGCCCATTTATACCACCCTCTGTGTTATAAAGAACTCCTGTTTAGTTCCAATTTCATTCACTTAGGCCTAGATGAAACATGACTTAGATAAAAAGAAAGTAACCTCCGTTTCTGCTACCATAATGCTGCATACTATTCGTCTGACCAATGCCATAGATTTACAGCGATATTCATGACCCTTTTCGTTTAGAAAAATATTGAAATAAAAATTATTAAGTTACATCAAATTGCAGGTATCGAGTACATCAATATCCGAATTTTAGAGATCGACCCTTCATTACCGCGAAAGACCAAAAACGCCAGATTGGGCTTAGTTGGTGTAACTGTCTAGATATGACGAGATGTTTTTAAGCTTTGCGCTTCAAACCACTCTTTTTCATTCATCGTTAATTGACAATTACTAATTAACATTTTAATTAAATTATAATTTAAATTTAAAAAATATAAAAAATTAAAATCAATACGTATTTCTCAAGAAATCGGTTTTAACTAAGTAAACGGTTTAAACTAAGTTTAACTAAAATGTTCGCATTTTTAAGCATTGACCGTAATATAAACTAGAGTAGCAAGAAAATGCTGTCAAAAATTCAAATGTCCAGGGTGATTATCGATTTTGAGAGAGAACTGAGGTCTAAGAATGGAGGTTTTTAAAGTACAGGCAACTATTCGGTGGTGAAACTCTTTGGTAGCGGTCACACCGACGACCGGATCGCCCTAAAGGATATTACGCTTCAACTGCAACTGGAAAACGTCGTTGGAGATCGAGTGTTTGGGTCGTTTGCGGAAAACCTTCAGTTCCTTCTCGACTCGCTTAAAAGTGGCGCTGATCGATCCAAAGCCAAATCGTCAATATTCATTCTTGACGATTTCGAGCTCTTTACCCAGCACAGAAATCAGACGCTTCTCTATAACCTGTTCGACGTGGCTCAAAGCCGGCAGGCACCAATAGCTGTGATTGGGTTATGCTGCCGTTTAGATGTAGTTGAACTTCTAGAGAAACGAGTTAAGTCCCGCTTCGCACATCGTTTTCTATATCTAATGAACTCTATCAAGGAAGAAGAGTATATATCGGTGGCTGAAACGTTACTCACAATTGATCCCACTATATATCCGGGGGGAGTTGAAAGTAAGAAATTTGCTAGTAAATGGAATCAAGATTTGAAGCGTGATGTGATGCCCAAGCTGAGAGATAGCCTGATAAAGCTTTACCACATCGATCGGATCCTTCGTACGCTTGTCAACTGTCTACAACCGATGGTTCGGCAAATCGATGACACCTTGCAAGTTCAACCAACTGTATTTCGTGACACGGTTAACCGAATATACGAAGATGATCCAAAACTTGTCGTCATCTCGCGTATGCCCGCCCTCCATATTATCCTTCTTGTCTGCATGCTCCGGCTAAATGTCATCTACGATGGAGAACCTTTTAACTTTGAGCTTTTGTACAAAGAGTTCAAACGCTTTAATCGAGAGACCCGATCATTACTGAATCTACCGAAAGACACGGTCTTGAAGGCGTTTGAAAGCATATGTGAGCTTGAGTTCGTCCAGCCAGTGGGCGGAATTGCAATGGCGTCCCAGAAACGTTATCATCTCCATCATTTGCACTTTAACGCCGATTTAGTACGTAAGGCAGTTGAGTCTCATAGTGGGCTGCCAACTGATGTCTCCCAGTGGGTTACAACAACGCTTTCCGACAGGTCCCTCGGAATTTAAATGGGTTATAGAATTCGCGGAACTAATCTGAGTGAAACATGAATATGGCGATAGTAATTTAGGAAAGAATAAGGTACCATTGTATTTCGATAGGTAGGAATTCTTTCGTAGGGGCTCAAAATGCTTAGAAGAATCGTTCGAATTCCTGTACGTTTCTATCCATAAATGAAAAGAAAACGACAATGAAAGCGATTCTTATTTAAAGGTCCTTCAAGAGAAGGTGGTGGCAGTAACTGATTAAATGCATACCGCGTCGGTTCATACCACTAGCATGAAGTTTAATATTGTTGAACCAAGTGGCTCAGCTATTTCTATGACATTCGATACAGCCGATAACAAAATCGCACCTTTATAAATAGTCCTGAGTCGTCCCATTGTGTATACACTATATAACATAATCATTTCTTCCTGTCAATTTCTTGTCAATGACGAAAAAACGGACTTCTTACATCGTTGTTACAAACGTTTGTTAATGCAGTACCTTTTGATCTGAATCAAATTTCTTGAAGCTCAACTGAACACTAAAACTGCTTACGTGTTGCTTTCACGACCAGACGTTGTCTGTTTTATCTATTTTTCTTCAGTATTACAGACATACTGTGCAAACGGGACTCCTATCGGTGAAACAAACAAGCTGTAGTTGCACCTTTAGGCATACTGTTGCGCAATATACATTAGTAGTACAGGTCCAAAACGGAGCAATAAGGTCCGCACATTTCCGTACATAAGTAGAATAGGATTGTGTAAAGAGATACTTTGAAAGGCACTGTTGAATACAATATTCGGTATCTTATGGAACAACTGGTCTTCTTCCTCATTTTTTGTTTACTCAACTTCCTCACGGAAATGGGAAAATTGCCTGAGATATCATATCTACTAGTTGAGCAAACGTTATAAGCGCTAAAATGTGTTATGATTCTTTGTTGACTATGAGCACCGAAAATTAGTTAATCGCGGGGTATTTATTATTAAATATTTAATAGCAGTTCACGCAATTTTCATGTATTAATAATGAACTGAATACTTCGTAAAAAAATCTTAATTCATATAAATACACTGTGAATTTTTATAAACTATATATTGTATTACGGAAATAAACTGCAACTATATGAGCACACTTTTGTATGTAATATATTGGTTGGGAAGCGTGCTCTGTACGCTCATTAGGGATGTGTCGTTATATCAACATACTCATTCACTAAGACTTTTCTACGGTGCGGCATCTCTCCCTTAGTCTCCTGATACAATCTTAATTTTCACCACTACTTTGTGCGGTTTTTCATTTTCAACCGGATATAATTCCCTTAAAATGACTACACAATACAAGCAAAGGTCACCGTAACATCTTCACACAAAGTGAATTCTAAATGCTTGCCTCATGCTCTTGTCCTGTTACTTCTCAGATTGATAAATATAATAAAAGTTCATAGTCCAGTACAGGTTTCTTTATTTTATAATAAATCATTCCAGGGGCTTATCTTATCACTTTCGGTCGGACCTTTATAGATCAACAACATTTAATCAAAGCCAAAGGCTACCTTCTTTAATTCTACCTTCTTTAGCCGGGACTCTCCTCAAAGTGCATTGTGTCTTAATAACTGAAAAATTAAAAAATAAATGAATATGGATATGAATGAATATGGTATTACGGAACTCGAAGGTCGACCTGCGGAAACACTAATAACAACTTCATTCGAAATTAAACAACCTCGACATTTGGCAGAACACAAGATTATCAATTGCGTCATTACTACGTCATTACGAATTACGTCAACAGACAACTACGTATACGTTTTGCAAGCTATGTAAGTTTGCAGTAAGGTGATGTTGTTAAATGCCTTCATTTAACTGCTTGGAAAACCTTTGATTTCAAGGATAAAACAAGACAACAGGTGTGCCTATATGACGGTAAGGTTCCGCGACGCTTTCTTCTGCTCTTTACACGTAAGTGTAAAGGGTGCACCTGCTGGTCGAATGCGGACACTAGCGAATTCTGTGATGTCCTCGTACAAAAAGGTATTGGAACCTTCAACGCTTAAGACGACTCTGAGACAAAAAATGATCTAGGTTATATGTTGACTAAATTAAGGAAAATATTATGGATATAACTACTCTGAGAGTTCTGACTTGACATATACTTGTTTAGGTGTGAACGGTCAGTGTGATAGCTTTTTGTTGTTGTTAATTTATCGAAATGACGGTGAGAATAATAACAGGATAGCTTGGTGCACGAATTGCTGCATTGTGAGGATATCGTGCTGCATAAGACCTCGCTAAATAGGCTCTAAAGCCGCCTACTTACGCTTGCTATTTAATTAATAGGACACGTAAGGTTCGGGGTCAGTTTCAGTTAATTTCCCATTTAAAATGCGACATCATGTTCTGGTGCTTTCCGCGGCCTTTTGTTTCGCTTCCCACTCATTACGAAGAGTTCATCAAACCATCTATCTAAGTTTTACGTATGCATCAAATGGTACGTATCCGAAGATCGGATTTACTATTAAACCAGAACTACTATATTATAAAATTATTAGTATAAGAAGAATTATATTATGTAAAAAAGAGTACCAAAGAAAACATACGAGGAGAGGTAAGCCAACTAACTGAACTGTGACATTTCCAACGCTATTGCCACCTAGACTTACTGAGTATGAAATTAAACGCGTGTGCATATTATAGAATTTAGCAAAACTGCACGCACAAGAAAAGGCGATTAAGTAGACAATGAAGTATAAAGAAATTACACTACAGTAAAATAAAAATATCAGGCAAAATAGTACTCTGCCAAAGGTTGCCGTCCAAGCATAAGCAGTTTATTTGTTCACACAAATTTTCTATGATAACTTTTGCACAAGCCAGTTCTAAAAAAGCCAGTTCCCCAGCTGAAAAGCCCTGGCAGAAAAAAATGTAGTATACTATTGCACAAAGTCCTTGCTTTGTGTCCCATCCGATGCTTTTTACGCAATTCTGTTACGACGAATGGCCGTTTAGAAAAGCGTATATTTATTTTATGCCTCCAAATATTTGTTCTTTATTTTTACGGCGTACCCCTATACGTTACATCTACTACAAAGCTCAATCAATAATAACCTTATTGAAAAATAATACGCTTCTAGAAGTTCCATTACAAAAGAATAAACTGCATTGTTTGCAGGCACGGTGGCCAATGCCGAGTAAGTCAATTATATTATATTGATCAATGGCAGCTTCAGTATGCCTTTAGTGGCTAAACTTATTTTAGCCATGGCTTCATTCACCCACTTATCTGAGCACTAGTTAACTTCCATCATTAATTATTAGGTACTGCAAAAGTTAGGTATGCAAATAGCAAGATGACATAGTTAGGTAACGCATTCTAAATGCTTCAGGAGAAACTCGACTCGCACCGACTTAGCCAAATGTCGACGAAAGTTATCACTCAGAATCAGGCCGCTCTAGTTTGGGTATCGATTAAAAATAGGAATAACCTGTTGATTACATATATATATATGATGATAATATATATATATATATATATTATATATATATATATATATATATAATATATGCGATATATATAATTATATATATAATTATATATCGCACCTAATGATTCTTTTTCCTAGTTCCAAAGTAATCTAAAACTGATTATTTAATAAACACTTCGAGGCCATTTATTAAATAGACTGAAAAGCAGATGGGTTCTGTCGAAAATTGCTGCACTGTACCTGTTCCGCATGCGAGCGCTTTTGATTGCCATTAGGCGAGCCGGGCCTCAAGCATAGTATTATGAACCGCTTTTCCTCTCGACAGGTCGAGAAGTTTATATACTGATGCAGAGCAAAAAAAATGAGGTTCGAGGTAATGAAGGAAAACAATACTCTATAATACGATCCTAGTGAAAGATGTAGTCAAATCTAGGTACACATTTAAATGTTATGTCATTCTAGCAGCATCAAATATTCTGCCCAGTATGAATGTGAAGTTGGTGATGAATCTCAGATACAAGGCGGATTACAAAGAATATTTTACAGCTAAAAGGTATTAATATATTGCCAGCTTTTGGAGGCCGGTTTTTTTTCGTAATTCAGCCGGCTAAAATCAGGTCTCGAAATATTTGTTTGGCACCATAAGTTTATCGAAATAATTGAGCGGAGATGCTTTGGCGATATGCAACACCAAACATTTTTTTCTTGATTCTTTAGAAGTGTGCACAAAACAATAACAATGTCTTCTAAATGAAAGACTTTGATACTCCTTTTTTTTCACTTTCTACTGCTAGTACTAACACCTGCTTACGACTTACGAATTACGAATTGTTGATTCATTCAATACGTATGTACATCTACAGGGTGCATTTCGACTAGGAAACTTACTGGTGTCATATATAAAAAATTTCTAGATAAAAAAATTACTCCTTCTGTTGATATTTTACTTTTTTTTTTATTATATATATTTTATTTAATAGTTATATTTTTTGTCAAGAAAAGTAATCATTTTTGAGAACGATAGCGTCTAACAAAGTTGATTCGTTTCTTATCATACACTTCTCAATATCGACAGTATCTTGCACTGCCAGTCCGTCTGAAACATACCTTAGAACGCACAACGCACAAAATATATGATGAGTGTTCATATATCTTTTTCATCCCTTAAGGATGTAGTTGGCAGCTGCTAACTTCGCTCTGAAACACAAAACCGAAAAATTTCTTGGCTAGATTGACACATTGGAAACATTCACGCAATGTTAATTAGCAACCAAGCTAACTTGGAATTAATTAGCGCAAAAGCAACAAATACAACGTATAAGATCTGCCTTTCTCTTTTCAGTTAATTTGCTAAATTTGTTTCTGAGATAGACCTCGGTAATCTGGTGGGGTAATCGTGTTGATGAGGGGATTCCTTAACGGGGAACACGGCACAGCTTTAACATTCTTAAGCTCCCTGTTTCCCCTGAGGACTCGAAGACACGCATCAACCTCGACTACTTCGTTCACGGACAGGATGACATCGCCTGAAATATTGGCTGTATTCTAGAAAAACAATGGCAACAATTTGCGCAACTCACTTTCATATCAACGCAAAAATTATTATCTCAAATTAATACAGGCGGGTTACTATATTTTCTATGAGTTCCGTCATATTTCATATTCGTATATACTCAGAGTATATATGCGAATATCTGACCGAAAAACAACTTCGAAGATGCTTCAGCTGTTTGTTGTTTGTGCAAATCGAAACGCCCCACGACAATCACCCTACTCGTCGCCATGGTTTTGAGATTCCAATACTTCAGCGCACGACATTCGAAACCGTAAGGCCACTTTGTCATACTACCGAATACCGGGCAAGCTGAAAGCCATACAATGGCATCAGACATCTTAAATCTTGAAATATTTGTACTATGTCGAAGAAAAGCCCACTATTTCAAAAAAATTGATGATACTGAATGAATTATAGTATGTGCCGGTGAACGTTGCTTGAAAATGTCAAGCGTACACAATGTCATTATAGATACGTAGCCTTCATAAGCTGTAAGTCAACACTAATCAAGCAAACCGATTAACTGGTCGCATCCGTACTGCCTATTTATATAACAGCTGACCGATTTTGCCGGCTTGTACAAAGTCGACCGAGATAATGCCATAGCGAGTCTGCAGATCGTCCACCGCAAGTGAGCTAGTTGTTGCAAAGCGGAATGCATTATCGGCTATCACCTCGATAGGTACACAACTCTGAATGGAGAATAGACTTTCGGCGGAGTGGCTATCCCAGAGCGCACTATCGGCTCCGGCGATTCGGGCAATTACGTCGCCCTCATAGAGAGTTGAAATCAAGGCTAAAAGAAGACAATTAAAATTTATAACGTTAGCTACGGAATGAATGAATCCTAAGCACTAGTGGTTGTAGGTAGTAACTAAAAAATAAAAACTAAAAAATCTAGAGATAGCCATGCGAATATTATAGTTTTGTTAGTTGTGAAATTATATGTTCATTTCGATGGCTGGCAAACAACAAAAAACTATGTCAAAAAAATGTCAGTTTCAGGTACCGACAAGTACCAGCAATGATAAGCCATGTAGCAGTTTTATGGTTTATATACATATATATGTGTATGTATCTCATATCGTTCTTTCACTGCAATTAAACTGCGTTCAAATTGAATATTTGTACATGATAGTACGTGGCCTATGGTTGCATTAAGAAGCTGACGATTCGTTGGACTTTTAGGTTCCTTGTCCGAAAATCGTAGCGAAAACCGCCGAAACCGATTCTGCCAGGACGTCAAAATGCCAAGGAACTTACCCGGATGATTAACTTTCCGAACTACTAATTTCTGCTGACCGTCATAACCAGGCATCTGCTCAAAAAGAACAGGTGTGCGTTGGTACGGACAGAATCTTTTCCGATGCATATCACAGACGAATTTCACTGTGTCCGGGTTCGTGCGGGCGAGCTCACAAGTTTGGCCCACTTCCCCAGATAGAGAATCTTCACCGATACTTCTGCGACAAAGCTTCGTGATATGTCGCACCTACGAAAAACGAGTAAACTGACTAAATCAACGATGCGCGGGTTTATTTCCGTCTTGTATCATTAATGACACAAAACCGCCGTTTAGTAAAAACATTTACGCGTAACAAAAAAAATCAGGCCAAAAATGTCCTATCTGCAATAGGTTCGAAGGCCTAATCAAAAGACAGGTTATTGATATCCGTCATTAAAGCATCCCACACGGTTGAGGCTTATTCTGCCTGTGGTAAATCACATGAAAGAAATACCTAACTTGCAGCGACGAAAAAGCGACTAAGCCTTCTAAATTGCGATCGCCTAATTTTGGCAGTAAAATAAAATCAACACATCGAAGTGTATATAAGATTCACATCAACTCCCGCTCGACATTGAACTTGCAATTTCAATGCCCTCACCTACCGAAGGAGGTTCGTCGAGAAAATCACTGGTTCCACCTTTTTTTGAGACGAGATTTTTGATCGTGGCCGAAATGAACGTATAGAGCTTCACGTGTTGGACATTTGGAATATCCTCAAGCTCTTGAAAAGCAGGAGGTTTAAGTCGCCTGCCCTGTTTCATACGTGCTCCGTCCATGACTGGGTTTTCTTCGTACACCTACAGCAAAGTGTCATACAGACTAACGATTCCATTGTACGGAAGGCAAGAGAGCATAATGTAGTACATTCTGTATGTAATAGCCTTACTACAATATATGTATGAAATAACGGCTTTTCATGGTACGTTTACAGAAAACGACCGTGAATCACTCGTATGGGTATTAATAACTGCTTTTTTTTTAATTCATTCCCTTAAATAATATTACTCTTCTGAAGGAAAGGTACCTAGCCATTTTGCGCACTAAATGATGCGGACAAGCATATTTACAGAAATATACTACCTACGTAGTTGAGATAGAGTAATCTATGTTTTAGTCCGTGGCTTAGACAGATGATTCTGTAGCTGTGCTGAGGGGGTCTGCAGAACAACTTGATTAATGCTCAATGATTAAAGTTCTTGTCTTGCAGTAGGAAATAGCTTTACTACTTTTTTATTTACTTTTAAAAGTTTTTTTTTTTTAAACCATTACTAAATAATGTATACGTATTTGTTTAAAGCCGACAGGGTAAAACTTCAACTCGACGTTTTTTCCATATGGTAAATCGGCTTAATACAATGTTGTACTGATTCACATCACGCATCTCAGTAGTATTATAGGGTAACCCACTTACCCGATTACCTCCTGAAGACTCCTGGCCAACAAGTTCCTTTAGAGGAGGACAATCAAAGTTTTTACGCGACAGCTTTTCCCACTCGAGCCCTAAAAATACCTCATGTCCGAATATGTCATCGTATGAGCGCGAACCTAATCGGTGCAATGGAGATTTGTGTAGAATACTCGCTAGAAACTCTTTAATACAACGTGCCTTGGAGTCCTTCATGCCCGGGACTTTTGATGTGTTACTGCTCCAGTTGAGGTTTTGGTTCGTGATCTGATCCACCATCTTTTCTGTCGTACCTCGAAATGGCAGTCGGCCGAGAAATAAACGATAGCCTACGACTCCCAACGACCACCAGTCTATGGCACGACCAAATCGTTGACCAAGATGAAGCTCAGGCGCCATATATGCGGCTGTACCAATCTTCTCTGATACTCGAAACTCCGCATACGTTCGGCGAAAATACGACAAGGAATAAATACGGCTAAAGTGAGCTATGCAGATTTTCGACACATCGAAATCGATAAGCTTCACACGCGCATTATGCAATATCATAATGTTTGAGAGTTTGATGTCCCGATGGATCAGCCCGCAAAAGTGGAAATGCTCGACGGCCATGGCCAGCTGTGCGATAATGTGGATTGCTAACTCGCGCCCACAAAGACGAAACCTCGTCGCGAATCTGATTCGCCCATTTTGCGTATCATACAACGAAACGTTAACCAAAAATCAATGTACAGTTTGCTATTGTGTCCTTCAACACAGTAGTGTTACTAAATACTTCGACGTGAACAGGATAAGAAAACCACGAAGTCCATTGCAATAGCAAAATATTTTTGTATAAAGGCAGTTCTAATTGTCAGAGAAAGGTTTTAATGCATTGCTGGGCCAAAGAAGGCAACGATAGAGCTGCTTGGCTTCTATCGAGTAATTGTTAGTCCGTGATAGGCTCACGGCGCCGAACGTGTCTACGCGTTATACGCGTTTTAGAAAACGAGGATGGAATACTGAAGAGCGGTACTACGACCGCGAATGCCGAAATCAAGTATATACAAGTGATGCCAATGCTGCCATATAGGATTACTTCGATTTTTTGTTTAATATTTGGATTATGGATTATTTCGACAAGAATTATGCCGAGGGAAATGCGTTTCTAGTGATTGTAGAGAGGCCCAACGCACTCAAGAGGAATTTACTCCAACGCGTCCCTTATAGCGAAACACAGGTAAATGGTAAAAAAATCTCAATCGTTTGAATGTCAACGAGACACAGGTAAATGGTAAGGAAAATCACAATCGTCTAAGTGTCGCTTCAAGCACGTCCAGATCAAGAAAAGCTTCAAGGTCCAAAGCTAGGAGCCAAGCCTATGTATTTCTTGAACATAGGGAGTTCACGCTAACTGATTCCACCGTCACTAAAAGGTGTGACAAAGTTTGGAAAAAATCGCGTAATGCTTCCCTCAAAATAGGCCTGAAATCTAAGGATAAGTTATCAATGTAAAAAAAACGTGGCGACTTGACTTTTTGCGTAAAAGACGTTTGTGTCGGCTTAACTCCTGTATCCTAGACCTTGCAACTCAGGCAATTTAGGAAATACTTCAAAGGTTCAAATTCCATTGAGAAGCTTCAAGAAAAACGAAACCAGAAGTTTCTTAGACTATATTGGAAAACCGCTACAACGACTAAAAAAATGACGCGTATATTAAACACTTTGAAAATGATAACGAAAGATTCGAATGATTAATGCGCGTCTAATTTGCATAGATCCAAATTTTTAAGACACCCGGTAGTATATTCTAGGAAGGTGGAACACAAATTCCCCAGTCAACACTGCAAGGTAATAACGTCATAATTAAAACAGGCCAGTCGCCATGAAACTGTGCAACGTAACATTTCACTGCACGCAGGAATTCGTGTATCTGTGAACACACCGCCCCATTTTACTATTATACTAAGAGAAACGCAACATTACTTAACAGTAGTTGTTACACACACGGAAAGGTCAACGCCTTGCACAAGCTCCATGACGGTTAGGTAAGCTCGTAGGTGCGTATCTGGAAATCGTGCTTGAGCTTCCGAAGTGGCCGGGACCCCGGCAACGAAACAGGCAAGGAATCGGACGACGAAAGGATGATTGCTTACGACACTCGCAACGACTTTGTCAATAAGGCTCAGCTCGCGTTTCTGGCCACCCTCGTCGCCTTGCAGAACTGGAGCGATACTCACCTTGATTGCACATTGAACTTCATCACGATACTTCTGTAACAAAGTGGCTGACTAAAGTAAGCAACGTAAACATGGTAAAGTGCCATATTTGTCTTAGCCTTTCTAATGCTCACCTTACATGCATACATGTGTGTGTAGGTGTATATATATACATTTCTTGTTTTCTTTTTTTCTTTTTGTTTTTATTGTTCAAAACAGAAAGCGCCATGTTTCGACAGTTTAGAGTAGTTAGAACGGACCAATCTAAACAAGAGTACACGATCGCCTAACAAGCAAAGTTTGAGCCTCCTTGGAAAGGTGAACATCAAGAATCCAACTTCCTGAGAAATTATTAAAGAGAGATGTATCTCAAAAAAACAAAATGGAAAACACATACACACAAAAACAAAATGGAAAAATACGCGCGCACACACACACACACACAAACAAAATGGAAAAACACACACACACACAAAAACAAAAAGGAAAAAACACACACATACGAAGAAGGGGGTGGGAAAAACGAAAAAAAAAACAAGGGGAAAAATGAAAAAAAAACAAGGGGAAAAACACAAGGGGAAAAACGAGAAAAAACAAGGGGAAATACGAAAAAAAAAATATTAAAGCTAGGTATTTATATTACCGGTAGTTGAGTGCGGGGTATGTGTAACTAGGATTGAGAATTCGTGTCTAATAGTCAGTTGTATAGTAATTGATAGTTAGACATTCATATGGGCTCCGGGTTGAGTGCGAACGATGAGCGCCTGAGTATTTAGGGTAAACAAATAAAATATGTAAGGTATATATTAACTGATTCGGAAAAAAAGGGCACAAAAGTATATCCCTGTGCGGTTGAGAACTATCCCGAGTGGTATAGGCGTTCGTGCATCCTTTATCGAATATGTGTACATAATGTTTCTGTTTCCTTTAATTTTGGAAATGATGACCAAAGCAATGAGTCAAAATAGACGAAGTGGGTTAGACATGAACATATATAAATTAATGTTGTAAAAGACAGAGTCGAACAAAGTGTAAAAGCTGCCAGTGTGTATACTACTGTATCTCAAAAAGAAAACAAAACAAAGTGTTTATTTTTTGCTGTAGATGAGAATCAATAAAGCCATTCTTTGTGTTGGCAAATACATTTGAGCTATACTATTTTTAACGCGTGAGCAGAGACTTATCTGTAATACTACTAATCTAGAGTTTTTTCTATTTATATGTAAGGCAAACTTGTGTGGCAGTTCGAGGCATTATTATCGATCTTCACAAACAAAAACAAAACGAAGAGTTTTCACCCTACCCAGCTGACTTCAGCATGTGTATGGTGTTCCAAAACAAAAGATAAGGTAATACATTCAGTAGATTCTTTTTCAGGCACCAGATATTTTTTATGTGCCAAAATGAAATTCAGTAGACTTTTGATTTAAGCTTGCAAAATATTTTGAAAGAGACTACTGAGTTGGGGCACTGGTTCCAAAAAAGTAAGATTTCGACGAATGGAAGTTTTATCCAGGGGCTAGTGTAGGACGAATTCCTAGCGAACCTGTGCTATCCAGAAATGGGCAGAAATCGAGATGAATATCCACTTTATTTAGGAGAAGCATTGTTTCTCTTTTTATCTATTAAATACGCAAATATACCTTCCTCGTTTCTCGCAGTTCTTTGACCCCGCCGTTTGCCCGAGTTTCTAAAATTTTTTTCCATTTATTTTCATGCACTTTTTTAATATAACCAGGAGAGCTCTCATCACTTGTATAGCTTAACGAGCTTTGTCTGAAAATGTTTTTGCTGTCGCCTGCTAGCAGTACGTTACCCAACAGTTCTAAGCCACTTGTAAGCTAATTGTATAATTAGCGTCGTTATTCATCATAAAAAGTGTTTTCATTTATCTTCTTGTAAAAACGAACGTGTGACTCCCGTTATTTCTAATCAGTACCAAATTTGCCCAAATTATCAAAATTCCAGTTGACTAGATATGAAATAAGATCATAGCATTTTAGCATTAAATTACAAAACTCTTATTTATATTCACAATTAGCGGCAATATCATTTAGTTCATTCATTGCTCGATAAATTTCAGTAAGTTTCTATTTTTATGTCCGTATACATAGAGTCCCGATGAAATATTAAGGTACTATAGCACCTTATTCGTGTCGCGTAACGGTAAAGTAATATTGCTCAGCTCTAGTAGCAGTAATATACACTGATGCGCCATATCATTTTATTTCTACATAAAAATCACGCAATATTTACAGACAGTGTAGTATGTTGTCACTTGTGCTTCCTCTAAGTCTTGAAACTTGGCTTTAATGTCGTTTAAGAATGTCTGATATAACATAAATGCCCTGCTAATATAAAAATACATTTGCTATCACGATAGAGTATCTGAATCCATCAGTTTAAGGGGTAAAGTTCACAATTTCGACCAAGGTCGTTTATCCGGTAACAGCTCACATGCAAAAGCTCCGTAAGCAATATATCCGTTATATAATACATTATCTACATTTAGCCGCAAGAAGCCAGAGGAGAAACCAGAGACATCCCGGCAGATTGGCCAGTTTCCGTTTTACAGGTAAGCATGGTGGATTACGATGTCAATAGAAACAGCTGAAATCCAGATATTTAAGTGGCCTTCTCGTCACGGTGTTACAAAAGAAGCAGAAACATCGTAAACGATGACACCATCAAAAGATGTGCTGTACAATGGTATTAGGGTTTTTTTTACGAAAAAGATCTGTAGATGATAATGGATTATAAAAAAAAAAGTTAGGCAGTCGTGAATTAAATGTATGATACAATTTTTAAACAGATTCAGAAACTAGCGGTCATCTATGATCACCTGAGACCCTTGCTGTTTCTCGGCCACAATTACTTCGTTTATTGGATTTGACTTCTTTAAATGATTACTGGTATTATTTCCGGTTGGGCTTTTTCCTTCCGATTCAGTGGTAGTCGGACAGCTGTTCTTACTGGCATCACTTCTGTCGGCACCATTATTATTGTTGTTGTTGTTGTTGTTGTTCGTACAGTTGTTGTTGTTGTTATTTTGACTGCCTCGGTTCTCGTTGTTTGTATTAGCATCCTCAAGACCGACACGGGAGGCCGGTAGAAGCTTCTCTTTCCAATAATCACTCTTTCTGCGTAGCTTTTCCACCGCATTTTCCGCCGCCGCTATCGCTTGAGCATGCGACACTACAAGAACATGTCCAAAAAAATTAGAAGCCCAGTGAGCTATACCGTTATTAATCATAATATCATGGTAGTTTGAGCAGATCTAGGAGTCGTAGAGCTGTTCAGTGAGCTCTATTTTGGAAAGCGATAAAAGACGTTGCTGATTTGACTAATATGGCACTTGACATTTTTACCACCATATATATATATTTATATAAGAGCACAGCATGAGTTTCATAAAGAAATTTACTCTCTCAGCATATCCTAAAACGCGACTTACTTGTCTACGAAGACTGTCGAAAATCATTGTTTTTATTTAGCTAGAAAGTCTCTCACATTTTTGAGAATAGAACCAGAGCAAAAAAAACCCTTTACTCATAAGAGGGTAAAAACTTGTATATATACTGGCAAAACTTCGAATCCAATTAT
>NW_019211456.1:43467340-43490266 GCF_002443255.2 Varroa destructor
CAAGGGGAAAAACGAAGAAAAACAAGGGGAAAAACGAAGAAAAACAAGGGGAAAAACGAAGAAAAACAAGGGGAAAAACGAAGAAAAAATAAGGGGAAAAACGAAGAAAATAAGGGCAAAAACGAAGAAAATAAGGGAAAAAGCGAAGAAAATAAGGGGAAAAATGAAGAAAATGGGAACTCTTATCCATGTATGTCCTAACAAATCAGATTGAACTACGATTCATCTACAGGTACGTAAGACAAAACGACCTGGGTATTATTATTGGTAACGGCAAAAGCATAACGAAATTATCTTTAAGTATTGTCTTGTGCAAGGTATATAATACTGAAAAGAAATAAAATATATGTTTCGGCTTTTTGATTTGTTTCTATTTTCTGACTCTTATTAGTCGACATCAGCTGTCACACTAGTGCTCTAGTTCCTTTTTCTCTGTGCACTACACCGGGCACCGAATTCGCACTTAGTATCGACTTGATGCCCATCGAAGACGCTGGCTCGAGGCACTTCATTTTTTCGAGCCTACACCTAAAGCAAGTAACAAGTAGAGTATCCGACAGGCTTGCTCCACAAACGGCTGTAGTACGGCTTCAGTGCCCAGTCTTTCGTTTAACAAACAACTGGACCCATTATAACTAAAAGAAAAAAGCACTTGCAAAATTTCCACAGGCTATTTTATCGCCTACGCTAACCATATAATACTCAGCCCGATTTGATTTCAATTGAAAATTGCTAAGAAGTGGACAGACACCGCAAAGTGACACCGTGAGGCTCAGGTGCCACCTCTGTTTACACTTTCGGAAAGCAGTCTGCCAATTAACCATTCATTCATCATGTGCGCTTCCAACTCGTTTCTATCTGCCCCGCTAAAACATGCCCGGGCAGACTCTCTCACTCTCTCTCTCTCGCTCTTTTTTCTTGGCACCGGCTATGAAGAAGTTTCGAGTTTCTCTGTTCACAACTTCTAGAATTGCGATACCATGTTTGCACCTCCGAAAAGTCAGCCAGATCTTCAAAACGTCAGCATGAGTTGTTCCTTTGAACAAAGCACTCGTGCACTAAAACCGGCTGACCAAACTTTACTGTCTAACACTTAGTCACTGTAGGCCATAAAACGAACCTCCTTTTGCTACGCTTTTTTGGTCAACTAGGTTCTATATCCCAAAACAATTACACATTCAAGTAATTGTAGGACTTGTAACTATTTACAGATAAGGATAAAAAAAATACGTACTGCCTCGTAAACCGCTCCAAAGCTTCCTCTGCCAAGAATTTTCCCAACATCAAAATCATTTAAAAGTGGCACGTAATAGTTGAATGGAATATCGTCAGATTCTCGATTTGGATCTCTCCTTTTAACTCCTGATGTCGTCCTTGTGCATGCTACTGCAGTTTCGATGGCAGTATGGTATTGCCTTTCGTAACTGTTCAGCCTTTTTACAGCTGCGTCCCAGTCAATCGGTGGTGCTTTGTCGAACTGGGCTAACTTGTTTTCAATATCTTGAACAATAGGCACGAGAACCTGCGCAATAGATGGTCTTATTTGTGATAAGATATTTTGAGAACCACATTAGATTCACGAAACATAGCTGACTACACTCATAAGAGGGTAAAAACTTGTATATATACTGGCAAAACTTCGAATCCAATTATCTATAAGCGGTATTGGGTCGAAAAAAATATACGTTTGTTAAATATGTAAGCCTCCAGATATCTACACGTATCAATTGATTAAAATCAAATTACTATTGTTTATCGCCCTGCCGTCCTGAAGACGTTTATGGTGATTAACGAGGAGATCGAGAAGCACCTTCCAACCAAGCGGACTGTCCCTGCACTCCTTCGAGATCCATGCACACCAGGATCTATGCTCGAAAAAAGGATTCAATTGATCCTGTGGCCGTCGTTTCTTTTTTCCGCCTTGCACGATGGTTCTCGCCTCAAGAATATCCTTCGAGCCTCTGCGCTTTCTTTCTAACGAATTGGGCTGGTCACTATCACCGGAAACTCCGCTAGTACCACCCGCCGGCGAGGAAGCTTGGCTCTCTTCACACATCTTGTGTTGCGCTTCCTCGACAAGGCCTTCCTCCTCTCTGTACGAGAAATCAATAAAAAACTTAATATTATCTTTAGTTTTTAGGAATTGGATTTCTGTTGACCGATTTGTATGATTATTGCTACTAAAGACATGTGTAGAATGTTACTGTTTGCTTTGTTTAGATACTCTTTGTTGAAGTATTTGCTTCATTGTTTTGTTTGCGATGCCCTATAACCATGTCGAAGCGAAATAATACTGCGAAAAATACCGGCTGAGGTATATATGATTTTTTTTCGAAACTTTATATTCTAAACAGTTTCATCGAAGCGCATCTGAAATAGGAGCGCGCTAGTACCAATTCCATGGTATCATCCATAAAGTAGTAAGTATATGCAGCCGCTGTAGTGACATTATTTACATATTGAATGCTATGATATTGTAAATGAAGAAATGGAATAGAATTGAATATTCACTTAGTAAGGTGATGATCGTGTACCTGGTTAGCTTTCGGTAAAACATCGTACAAACTTTACGAAAACAGAAACCGCATCGGATGAATACAAATTTATTATACGCCGTTGAGTGGTGCTCCCAACCAAGAAGCGCTAGGATCACCAACTCCGTCGGTGTATCCTGTAAAGGAACAACCCATAAGCGCCCAATGGAGTCAACCATACATAAAAAAAAAAGCCGCCTAGACACAACATACTATACATTTTTATCTCTATTTTGACTATTATTTAATAGTTGATACGAATATTTAAATCATAACGAGTTTCATCAAAAATCAGAAATGGCATGACTTACCTTGAGATCGCTATCACGTTTGATTTTATCAAGCTGATCAAATTCATCCATTGTCACACAAGGTAGATCCTGCTTAAGCACACTAAGTGATTCAAGCCGCTGTTCAAAAGCAGCTACTAGTGCTGCCGCTGCGGTGGGCGAGATATATTTGAAGTGATCCGGACAGGGAGCAAAACGAAACGCACAACCCTTCGTATGGCCTGAACGAAGATTTCGCTCGATTTCCTTGAGGCATTTGCGTGCTATGTATAACAATGCAATCTTTTACGGTTATGCATACATCGCATATGTATATATATATATATATATATTTGCGATAACTCAATCAGTAACCATCTTACTTATCTTAGATCTACAGTGTATATATATATATATATATATATATCTTTGCTTACCGATATGGGCAGGCAGTTTTGCACTGACCTCCGCGAAAAGCTTTGAACCACACAATTCGCACGTGAGCATATTGCACGACGTCAGCCGCCACCCGAACATCGCACAGTTGGGTGGAGAAAGCGACGGTGGTTTCGATAACCAATGATGATTCTGTTTTAAATCCGAAATATTCGTAAAGGGAGAAGCGGCATCACTAGTAAGAAATGATCTAATAATAAATTAGGTATTAGATCATGCGTCCATCGCAGTAAGTGCTGCTACTAGAAATAAGGAACAGCTAAAAAATCTTGCGTGAAAACGAATGCTGTCAAATAGATTTAAACTAAACTCTTTTTGGAGCGATCACTAGTTTTTGAGAAATTAGAAAATAAGTAAGTAACAAAACGGGTTATAAGTTACGCTGCAATCAGTAGATGCTAATTGGAATGGGGAAAACTATACAATAGAAAGACAATGGCAGAATTCTTCTCGTTTATGTGTAATCAAAATCTTTTTGACTTGTTTTGTACAGTTACTTCAGAGACACTTACGACGCCTTCTTCATTGAAAAATGTGGCAATCCGAGACAAAAACTTGTTGAAATCAGCCGCATCTAGTTGGCCTAGATGAACCAGGTCGGTTTCTGAAATTCAATAGAAGAAATCAAAGTAAGTTGTCATTACCACCTCACTAAGTTATTCTGTAATAGTCAGCTCTATAATATACTACACAACGAAGAAGTGAGCAACAAACGTAATATGTTTAAAAAAACATTACCAAATATACCAAACCCAGAAACAGCTTTTTTAAACAGTTGTTAATATCTTACACCATACCGAACTAACGGCAATAAGCTTAAAGGTCAATTTAATTAATAGTATTAAATATTACTTCAGATCTTATATCTGAATAACTTATTAGAAAACAGATGCCGATTTCTCAGAAATACTGAATAACTGTACACATAAGTAGATGATAACGACTTTGTTTACAATACGCGTCATGAAAACTGATTTAAGAATTCTTGCCCATGTATGGAAAACAGATTATTGGTTATTTAGTTTATCATTAGTTAGGGTGATTATTCAGTTATATAATCATACATTTTTTGGAATCGAAATACTGAAAAGATAACTGTGTGTATGTACAAGCTCGATTAGGTCTGATTCATTCTTTAATAAAAAAAAAAAAAGGTTAACTCATGAAACGGTATAGATAGTAATATCACTCCGCCGAATTTTATACATTAGTTAAGATCTACATATAAACACATAGTTACATAAATTGTTTGTAAATGTTCCTTTAGTGCCGTTCAGTGTATACGCATTATACTTTGCAATAGTTTCAGATCGATTATTTGTTTATGACATTGTAACCCTTGACATATTTCTCCTAATCAAGTCGCTGACGGATCACTGCACAGATCTCGTTATAACATGCATGCCTTTGGAACATCCATGAATGTATCCTTGCCGAGTAGTGTTACATAAAGCTGTCATAGAGGATACAAATGGGTAAGGCAGACCCTTCCTTCGCGTGTTATTTGCGCTGTGTACGGAATCTTGATTACACGAATGCCACTAATGAAAGTGCACAGGGCTACAGCCCATGCGGAGACTTTTCGATGGTACCAAACAAAGATGATAGTTTAAAGAGAAATAAAAACTCGTTCAAGCACAGCTCTATCTATTACGGCAAGCCCAGTATAAATACGCGTAATGAGAATAGAAAAATTTCAAATGTTTCAAGTGTTTACGAAAACTTTGAACATTCGGTCACTCTGCAGCGACATAAGAGCACATTTATATAGTAGTAGAGAGAGAGAGAGAATATATGTATTATAATGCAATTACTGTAATAAGGGGCCATTGCATAGGGTAAAGATCAAGCTCAAACCTTTGTACTTGCATTATACATAATCTTAGTACGAATATAACGCGTACAGGGTAAGATTGCCCGAGCATTATCATCCTCATCATTGATTCCTGTAATGATAGTTATACTTGGGATAGCAGTCGATGACGGCGTGAAAAATCGCAATTTAGTATGAGAGACAAAAAAACTGCAGAAGTCTCTTGGTCCAAACTTTTGGTTACATAGGTACGAGCAGAAATTAAAGGCATCGTGGAACACTTAGATGAGCGCGCCAAACACCAAGAGTCAAGTCCCAATGTAGCTTCAATCGCATATGTTGACCAATATTGTATACCGCAACATAGACAGAAAATTAACGACAATGACAGAAAAAACCTTATGGGGCACCGATCATCTACGGACAAAGTGTTTATGATTTGTGGTAACTTAGTGTCCACTTTCTACACGTCATGGTTGGTGTCAAACTAGAAAAACCACATAATTTAATGACGACAAATGAGTATCGATGATACTAAAATTGAAGTGTATAATATAGCTCCCAATCCTACTGGCACAGAATATTTGCCAATAAACAAATAACATATATACATGATACAGATTTCGCTTGGATTACTCAAATGAAATTGTTTGTACGATATGACCTTTCGACAGTTGGGTCAGTCATCTTCTTGGCATTAGCCCGCTCAGTTCTATTTTCAAGTTCAGTTTCCAGTCAAGGTGCGCTGGGTTAGAGGCGCTTACTCTGCCCTTGATTATTAGTAGTAATTGTGGTGACCTCGCGACTTTAATGTCTCATCTAGTATGGCTACACAGCACCCACCGCCGCGCAGTGTCGCCTAGATGTCGAAAACTTCTCTTTGCCTTTTGTTTTTAGATAAGTAAGTAACGGCCAGTCTAACCGCACAGTCATCGGTCCACCTACAGGGACGATATGAACGGATGGTTCATTGCTGCCGTTGCAGCTGGGGAAGCGTATAAAGACCACAGCCCTAGGTGTCCTCAGACCGTTCGGCAAAGGGAAGTCACAAGTACTTTTTTGTTGCTTGGTGTGATCAGAATGAATGAGTGCGCAAGCATTTACTCATCCTTCATCCGGATGCGAAAAACAGCAGTGCAATGAGTGGTCTGACGATTCGTTATCAACAGACCGGAAGGTATCATTAGGGATATTTGTTCACGTTGAAAACGCAACAGCCACGAGCCTAGGTAGATAAGACAGCAGTAGATAAGATCAAGTCTTACGTCATTTTCAGAACATGTAAGAAGCCTTATGCAAGCTCTGACATATCCGGAACAGTCTACTGCAGATATAGTTAATCTTTATGGCAAGTATGGTTGTGTTTGAAATCGCAAACGTACCGAAGCATCCAGCCGGCCATGCATATAGCTCGCATGAACCTCAAATGAAGCGCCAAAATTAACGTCGGGCCTAACAAAACGCTTTATTCCGTGCAGGGTTAGTCTTATTGACAAGTTACATGTTTTTGCATACTATGCGAGTCAACGTTATCAACAATAGTTCAACTGAAAATCGGTACAGAAGGACCCTATTGCTACCGGCAGCGATAGAAGAACTGAAAAAGAATACCCAAGCATAATAAACAAGAACTCCTTCATCAAAAAAAGGTGGCATAATTAGTCCAACGTAATAAATCGAACTGAATGGTCACACATTATGAAAGACAAGTATTGTTACTATTAGCAATGATAAACGCCATAATTACTCACACTAATACTTATTAAAAGAGCAGAGATTTGTCTGAAGAGAAAATTCAATATGACTAACATCGTAACGGCTTGTGGATTTAAATCTTGAAACGCCTAGCCCCTAAAACAGTACCCTCAACGTACAATGTCCTACGTGTACGATTTTGCACAAGTTTCATATACCTTGGAACGCAGCTTGTGAATTAGAACGCAGCTTGTGAATTAGCAGTTAGCGAACAATTGTAGGCCGTGAAGGCTAAATTGGAAGAAGTCGAGTAAAGGCCCAAGTGCAGAGTCGAGATAAAAACAAGCTTTTTATCGCAGACCTGCCAGATGGCCACAAAAGACACGAGACTGTGCATGCGATTGGCATGCCACATGTAGTACGGATAGCCAACAAATCGTTTTATATGAAGATCATTGTTATTAACTAAATGAAATTAACATTTAAGTATGGTAATTTTAGTACGCAACAACTAAACAAAATATACATTTATGATAAATTTAATTTTGAATGAATTTTGAATTGAAAGAAATAAAAGAAGTGAGTGTAGCTAATTATTAACGGATAGTTACATAGTGACGCATCGTTCTGCGTAAGTTGGCCTAACTTTGCTTCGACCTAGTGCCGTCACACCTGTAAATATTCTTGGCCTTTTTGATTTGGCCCTCTTGATTTGTATAGAACGGCTACAACTAATCGAATCGACGTTCTGAAGGTCAAATGAGATATCCGTCTGGTTATAATAAGATCGATCGGCATATTAATGCGCGCGTGGCGCTCCTGTGATCATCCATTAGGAGTTGCTGCTTTAAATTGAACCATAACCCACTAAAGCATACTAATAGTGAATGCGTTTGTTTACATATCGTATAATATGACTTAGTTTAAAATTTTTTACAGCTTTTGATGAAAAGAAAGGAGAGCAAAAGGCGAGGGCACAGAAAGGATAGTGCGTAGCACAACCTAAACTTACCCAGAGGCCAACTCTGCAAACATAATTCATGTAACACCTCTTAGCGGGCGCCCAGTATCATGCTAAACGGTACAACAAATTACCAATATAATAATGGAGATGAGAATAACGTTATTAGGTAAAAGTCAGGCAGACGCTTAATCTTGTTTCTAGTAGATAGCACCTTTCCGTGTTTGATAGCTCCAATGGACGTATTCCATCAACGGACGTATTTGGATAAACATCACAATAATGGATGGATTCAGGCAAGATAGAAATTAACCTATAGAATTAACTCCTTTGAATGAATCAGCGTTGAAAAATGACGCCCCATAAAAGTCAACCTGATACATTACATTCATTCTTATTAATGAAACGAAATTTAAACAATCATCGTTCCTTACTTTATCAATCTGTGCGATACTTTTTTGATAAAAACACCATTCTACGCTACGATGACAGCAGACAAAATGCATTGTTCTAGAAAGATTTAGTATATGTCAGCCACTCAATAGTATGATTCACAGCTGATGCAAAACAAATTCACATTTACAGATAGTTACGTAAATGTTGAAACGTCTATCATATTTCTATAATAGGCTTTCTACGACTTACATGCTTATGTAACGCCTCGATAAAGTTGAGTTCATTACCTTTCTATTTGGATATATTAGGCTGTCTCGTACGGTCAGATGGGAACACTACTTCGACGGAAAGATATGATGAATACAACTCCAAGTACTCGGCAAAATGTAATACCTCTGGTACTCTGTCAACCACTGGCCAGTATATATACCAGTATATACTAGTTACCGATTGACTCTCACAACCTAATTCTTTCCTTCAGATGTCAAACATGGCGAATGATAAACCGGATATATAATATGTCGTACACATATTATTCAATTTGACAAATAACGGTTGAGAGTCTGAAATAGTTTATGAAAATTAGAAAAAAAATCTGATATTTGGGGGAATTTAGTTCGGTATTTGGAGAACAGCGTAAGATCAACTATGTGGATGGTAAATGTTCACAGAGTTTTTTGCTCTATGTAAAAGCATTTGAACTACAATGTATTGTCAGTAAGAGCTTTTATGTGATCCAGCAAAAATCACTGCGCCGTGGTAATCGATAAGTAGGAAAAACATTGGATCGCTTGATCTATTCGATGATCATTTTCATATTGACCACAAGCAAACAAAAGCATCAAATTAGCATTTAAGTGTTTACTTGTCGAAAATAAACTTAAATCTCCTCTCTTTTTTACACAACACGTCAAGCTTAAGCTAGATTTTACTAAGAATCATCTATACGTACCGTAACCGTTATGTAGTACTGATGTTTTTCTTGAATGATATCTCTCGGACACCACTTCAACCGAAGGGATTGACGAATTTCTCCGGTCCATTTTTGTGCATTTTAAGAATCTCTAACTTCTGGCAATCACTATCAGCGTCAAATAGACATAAGCCGTTAAAACCCTCTTCAGACAACTGCTATTTGATAGTATTAGGCTGATTCTCCTTTGCAGATCCGTATCCATCATTAACCAGCTGGTTGATCTCTCATGTTGGGTGATAAATTGTTTTGCTGACTTTTGCATACCACCGAAGTATCCATTTGCACAGCTCAGTTTCATACACGAGTGAAATCCAACACTTCAGTCGACCCTCGCTAAGCTTCGCCAGACCTTCCGGCAAACGAGCCTTATATGCGCTGTCTTCTATTACGTACAAACCCCATGTTAAAAGCGATGAATGCTGGAGACTAATGGTAGCTATGTTAATGACAACTTTCCCTCCGGACTTTCAAAGCCAAATAGCAGTGGCTCAGGCAAACATAGCGCATATAGGACGGCCGAAACTGCGTTGATAATGGCCTTCAATCTGATGTCGCCACAGTGAAAGGCGAGAAGCTCAAACGTCACGCAATGCCTTAGGTGCCTTAACGAAGGCTTTAAGAATGGAAAGGGAAAATAGCGAACAGTGATTTCGCAAATGCGTCAAAAACCTACGACAGTTCCGCACACAATATTACAAGGGTAGATTGTATACGAACAAGCTATCATTTTGGCTACACGTTAATGCAGGCGCACACCAATGTGCCGATGTTTGTGCAATACTAAAGCAACAAAACATCTTTGCTTGAGTAGATATCTCAAGGTGGGGGAAGGGGGACATCGTCAGTGTAAACCAAAACTACCCACTAAGGCAAAACCTCAGTCATCTACAAATGATCGGCCATGTTGATTACAGTGAAACTCTGCAGGTGAATGGCATGAGTTAAAACAGAACCCTAAAGTTAAGCAGGTGTTTAAGATAATATGGTGTCGACATGCGTTAAAACGTTTTATCCCAACCGCCCAAATCCAAACGCCTTGGAGGAAATAGGCAGTGGTTGCTAATTCGACATTTCTGACCTAAAAGTCATCGGCAGCGAGTCAATGACTTTCTTGTTGTTAGTACATCGACCCTAATGATAGTGGAAGCACGGTTAAATCGTCAGATCATATAGCACTACATTTAAATAGAAAGTTAAACGAAACGCCAATAAATTTACCTCTATTAGTTTATAACAGCTTCGAGTTGATGCTTTATCCCTAATACGAATGTCACTGAAGAGTGACAAACTGTTTAGCTATATCACATGGACGTCTGATGTATAACATCTACGAGTTGGGTACGCCGAAATATGCTACACTTGCAGATAAAAATAAAACTTTTTAACGAAATCTACTACAATGAATGCATGTAAACTTACGCGTTATTTCCGGAAATTGTATAGTCTATGAAAATGTTTACCTATATTTTGTTTGTTTACCTCTGTATACGTTACTGGAAAACGCTCTTCTGCACACGACGATTATCAAAGGTTGCGAATATTATTTCCTCTAGAGTTGAGGCTCGAAAGGTGAATGTTTCAGGTGAAGAAAACATTGTGGGCACTTATTTTCTTTCACATATAATTAACGCATTCAGTGTTGCACTTAATTAGGTTTGCATTTTGTCTACGCTAAAAAGCTCCTAGACATACGCGTTAGTGTTAAGCCGAAGCTTCATCGAAAAATGATTTTATAAATTAAGAGATGCTTCATAAGGATAAGAAAATGAACAGAGATGTGCATATGGCCTAAGTATATTAAGTAAGCGAACCTATCCAACAATGAACGCACTAGAGATAAATCAAAGTTATTTCTCCCTATGACAATGCCAGACACACATCACAAAAGTCATTGAAGGCATATTACAAGAGCTTGAGTGGGAGGTCCCTTTGCACCCACCAGACTCTCGACAGTTAGCATTGATGTATCATCACTTTTCGTTATCAAATGAAATTCATAAGCATCCATTAAAAAAACGAAGACAGTGCCAAAAACTAATAGAATGATTTCTTCAATATGAGATCTGAAATTTTCTGCCACAGCGGAATATATAAATCAAGTGAGATATTCGTAAAACTTGTACAAAATGACATTTGTCGTTAAATTATGTGTTGTTTTGTCTTGTAAAAAGTAAAATTATGTGATATTTGCTAAGTAAATAGCCACTATTTTTTTTTTACTAACCTAATACATGAAATAAGGTGACTAGTGGCTCGTATAGGCATACCGCCAGACCAGCGTCTGCAGCAATTGCTCACAGTTAACTCGACTTCTAATCATCTTCTATATTTGGTAGTGTCTTAAGTTCATATATGCATATATAAATGGGGCGAGGCAAAACCCTCTTGATAGATTGAGAGCCTTCATTTTACGTCTGTGCAATACATATACATTATATATGTGTGTTTTAGACGCATACAAGACACAATGCATATATATATGTCGAAAGTGCTTTGCGTTCATATCAATTTGTCGAAAAAGTATTGATCGTTTTTCTAGCTAAATTGCTTTAACATTACCTATATAGCGCAATATGAGTCCTGCAGGCTTTGCTGTCATTTGAAAGCTGAGATTTGGCAGTAGTAGATGTGTTACCATTACTGGAATATCTTTATTCAGATTTTAGAAAAAAACGCCTTAAACATGAGTGAAATGTCTACAAAAATCGCTATATATCAGCATTTTGTTACGATAAAAGCAGAACGTTACCCAGACCCATGGAAAGATATATGTGCTATTTATGGGTAAGATGCATTATCGGTAAATCACTGCCCGACGATGGTTCGCTTTCGTTTGCACAGGAAATTTCGATTGTACATCCACTAACAAAGAGGTTTAAGCCATACAAAGATAATTGGCTACAAAAAAGCTCGATGTTTGGGTACCACAAATTGATGCAAATGAATTTACCCCATTGTATTTCGATTTGTAAAACTTAGCAGAAACTCAGCGAAATTGAGGCATGGCTGAAGCGTCAGATGACGGCTAACGAAAAATATATCTTATGCAACAGTTGAAACGATGCCATGTGTTTGACGGGATTGGAAAAAAACGACCGTTCCGATTCGTCCGCTTGGTGATAACTTCGACAACAATAACGACGATTCGGATATTTACAATGAAAAACTAACAAACTTGCAAAAGCCATTGGAAAAATCGATCAGACCTAGTCAATAAAAAAAAGCGTTATTTTCCGGTATGGCAATGCCAGACAACATAGATCTTCAGTTACTAGGCAAAAATCGAGAGAGCTTAGGTAGAAGATTATATTGTATCTGTCCTATAACTCGGCTCTTGCACTATCAGACTATCACCCATTTCAGTATCTATATAACATTCTTAATGTCAATGTGGTTTCAATCGAGGGATGCAAAAATCATTTGCTGCAATTTATTTTTAGTAAGTCACTGAAGTTCTATAGATTATGATGATATTACCAGAAAAATTGAAAAACATCATAAATCGACATAAAACATATTTAGTTTAGAGATATTTTAAAATATAAAAAGTATTTACTCAATTTTGGTTTAAAACGATCTATACTTTTTCAACAATCCAATATACTTCTTGTGTCAACGATGTCATAAACGATTCGTTTTATTTAGCGAATTGATTGGTTTGACGGCTAAACTCCAAAATGATGAACATAGGCAAGGCAAAATGCATTTCCAAATTTAAAAGTTTAAAAATTCTTTTGAGGGTTTAAATTGTGCGCGCCAGAACGCAACAATACCGGCTGGGACATGATTTGAAATTTGTCGAACCAAGCCAATATTCGTTTATGTTATGCATTTCAGTGCTACTTACTAGCCAATCAAGTCAAGATTTCACATGCTTACGCATGCCGCTATGTATACTCGTCTTTGTTGGGTGACAGATAATCGACTATGGAGAATAATTCCAATTCCTTTCACTTAATGCGAGAACTTTCTCAAAAATAAAGATGACTTTGAAGAAGGGACTTTTGAAACACTACTATAGCAAGAAAGAAATTGTTAGAAAACCAACTGGGAAACCCTTCTGGTGACATGAAGTAAGAAAGTGATTAGTAAGACTAGTACGATCATCTGCAAGCGACGAAATAAAAGCGCAGATGGTAACAATATAGAACCAGATCCGTCTTCACTCAGGTTGTAACAGCCAATCGGTCCCCATGCTATATTCATGACCGTCTAATATTTGTTATGTCAGAATATCGATCCATTGACAAAATTGCGCCCGATTCATTTCGCCTCTGAACTTGAGAAGAACATTGGTCATTGTAGAACATCGCTCTTATCTTTACCAACCTACTGAAGATCATGTACATTTTCTTTTAATATGATTAAACTCTTTCAACTTTGGGTTAGATTCTTTTAACATGATTGTTCGCACTGTACCGCATAAAAACGCCTTGCGATATCTGCATACAAATAAATGTACCCCTTATCGAATTCCACGGCCGATTTTTAGACACTGTCAAGGTTGCTAAGGTATTCTTCATTCTAATAGTCGTTTAGACAAGGTTTTCACCACTCAGTTGCGCTTTTATTGTACCCTGAACGCAATTGTCATCAAGGAAGACGGGCCCATCATTCGTTCCTCGCAAAGTATACCGCGGCTTGACGACCAGTCGCCTAAGGGAACTACTACTAGAATGCTACCCTCGACATCTTAACAGTTTCAGGTGCACCTAAAAAAAAAACTAGTAGCGATAGATCTGCACGTATCCGCCTCGAAGAACGTGCTGTCGATATTCGGCTAGCTTGCTTAGCGCCTCGTAGGTAATACGTATGTAATAACTATAGTTGTTTCTCATACCACATTCATAGTACAATTTTGGGCTCTTCGCCCTTACATTTTGCTACTACAGCGTTTACCAAAAGCCTATCCTGTTAAAAGGGTCAAACCAGCTTCTAGCAGCAGTGAACAGGGGGTCACGAGCTACGGGTGGCAACTTTGTACAGGGCCAACGCCGTATCTGTAGTCACATACATTTTTGTTCTGTAATGTTTGAGGACAAGAGGCACACATTCGAAGCGAGAACAGTGAGAGTTTACGTTTTCGATCGTTGACATTGCAATAGGTTGTGTTTTTTGTGTAAATCACATTAATACGCAATATCAACTTTTTTCAACTATATATTTCACAAAGCCTGAAAATTAACTATGAATTAAGCAACTATTGTTTGACAACAATTTAATAATTTGATGAGTGTTTACCAACCGCCTAACTTGTCAGTAATCATTTCTACTGGCAAAACGGCAGGAGTATTCAGCAATTTCGTATGTTGAAACTTTTTTAAATTTCGTAAGTTGCAACTTTTCTAAGTGAGACAAATAAACTTCAAAGCACATTATATCCGCACCGCAAATTACCACCTGTGAATGCACATTTGCTACAAATAAAGCAAGCAGGCGTTAGTCAGGGCACATTCCGTTGTCCGTCAAAATCACCAGGCACTATAAAGTGGTTTATTTGGAGGCCTTCGCTAAGTGAGCTCAGCTACTTGACATTATTTCCTTTGAATAAATGCCCACCTTATTTCTTCTTCCACTTGTGATAGCTACTTGATTCCACATAACTTTCTACTCTCGTTATCTATTGTGAATTGGCGCAAAGCTGAGTTCGGTAACTATTGCTAGTGGACTATAGACAACTATAAACAACGTGAGCGGCTGGCGTAACAGAGAATGGACACCATTAGAGTAAAGACACTTTTTAGGGTCTGCCGTTTTTGTGGGTTTGGAAAGCGTCCAAAAAATTACCTCATTTGATCACAAGAAGGATTAGCATGGGTTTATGCACCTAATATAAATAACGATCCCTTATACCTTCATTTAACAGCTTCTTAATTAAAATAACGTAAAGTACTAATCTAGGCTAGGCTTTCGCAATCGGATACTTCACTTCTGCAGCGCGAACAAATTTCATGGAACACAAATGCTGTCATTGTTACCGTATGTGGTGTATGCCATGTAATGAATTTGGGTGTATAGTTTTTTAGATGCCATTGGAAAAAAAATATATAGTTTCAATTATTTTCTGTTTGATCAGAGGCCAAAGTCAGTCGCTTTTTAGCGCCGTAGCCTTAAATTATACTTACACTTGTTTACATCTTCGCTTTATGACCCCAAAAACTTAGCCTGCGTTTTTTAGTGAACAAGCCATGCTTCCAAAAATGTCCTCAGTGTCGATTTCACTCAGGCTAACAGGTCAGAATCAACTTTGAACTTTTTTCGACGTGTGTCACTTTTAGCCATCAAACAAAAGAGAATCAAGTTGACAGCAATGCTTCTAAGATTTTCCTAACCTTGAGGAAAACGCAATACAGTGCCTAGTATAGCAGGCTGTCCATATATATGCAGAATTAATTTACTTACGCATGAATTTACTAATCAAATGATGACAAGAAAACGTATTATATACTCTCAATTCCGTTATACTAGCGTATTGAACGCATGCATGTTGGTACATCACAGTTCTTAATTTCGCATAAAGAAATAGGCGATAAATGCCGATCTGTTGTCATGCGATCGAGCCGGTAAATAAAGTCGTTATGCCACCCCTATTCCACGTACTGCAACACGAGCTGGTATGGTATAGTAACGATCATCATAGCCTTGCGCTAAATAATCGAAACCCTGACATGATAGAGAAAAAGCGCAAATCAGTCAAGACCGTCAAATCTTTGCGCTGCAGCATATGAAACAGTAGTAGCAGGGCGATCATAAAATCAAAATTAAGTTATCTGTTATGTATTGAAGTCAGCAAATACAGAGAAATGTATACTACCATTATGAGTGGGAAAGCTTAAGGATGAATGCAAGGACTCTTGATTATAACATCGGTGCTGAAATGAAACAGTCGGTGGGGTAAACTCGTGGTAGAGATATTCAGTTGCGGAAGCTGTTATTTTTAGTATAGCTTTTTTGTTGCAGAGAAAACAACAGTTATGGTGAAATTTGTCTATTTAGCACCTTGTCTATTTTAGCATTAACTCCAAGTGCTCTTATGACAGCCAGCAGATGTTGGTATCATATTCTAAGCTGAGCACTGAACCGGATATCCCACGCTTGCCAACATACAACCTTGTTTTATAAATTCTCTAAATGCTTTGCGAAGTTTTGCATAGCTGAAGGAAAAACATTTTCCTCTATAATTTTAATATTTCTTTTAAAACTAATTAAAATAGTTGTAAATTCTTTTTTGGATCTTTGTGCGTACCTCATCAAATGTTGTGCTTAAGAATATGGTTCCTTTTGGTTTAGAATGTGGTTCTAAAACAACTTCAGTTGCATAGTAATATGCATCACCATACAAAGCGTTAGCATGTTATTTGACTGGTATAATGTTATAACAACTATGCAGCCTTTTAATAAATGTTAACAAAGCTATTGAAATTGAAGTTACATATCAGTTATGCTCAACGAAGTTGCTATTCAAGCTCTCTGGCGCTATTATTGAATAAAGGAATTCTTTAGGTGTGACGCAAGAGTTTAAGCAAGACTAGTAGATGTAATGATTGCGTTAGCAACATATATTTAGAGAAAACCTATAGTTGCCTACATGTATACCGAGGTACCAGGAGAAGTTCAAAGGTTTATCGGTGGCACTACATCAGTCAGTGACGATAAACGCTAACCTCATTCCCTCTTCACACTGCCTCGGTTGATTGTTGTCAGTGAACGCAGTAAGCTGACAACTTGCCAATATATATATTATTAAGTATAGACGTTCAGAAAATGTGCAAGGGCTAGATACAAATAAGAGCAAAAGAATGACGCAAACTCTACAGCCTTAAATCATGACCAGCTCAAAGCAGCATCGATCGTTTTTAAAAAAAAATGCAGTACTGCGTTGCATTTTGGAAATTGTAAAATCGTATTCATACGACGTTTTATTTATTCATGCATTAACGACTTCCATGATATCCTTTTTATTCTCCTGAAAGTCCGCGGTGCCTTTGAAATGCTTCATTTCATATAACGCTTCAATCAAACGCACGCTCAGACGGAGGGTGTTTGAAGTATTTTCGAAGCAATTTAACATTTTAGTGTTATTGCTTACATCTAAAAAACACTATTCTAATCGTACGATTGGTTTCCTTTGCCCGAGCAACCGCAGTAATTTTCTCGAATCTAAAGCGTTTGACATATAAATAGCAAAAACAGACGAATGAAAGTTAGCGGGAAGCAGTGCAAAGTAAGGGTATTCACCCCGCCAGGCTTGAATTTGTTGCATGCAAACGTTTCTCGATAGACGATACGATCATTAGCTTGAGCATGACAGAGCACAACACCTCACTAAAGTGACACGATGGTCCGATATCTTTGTTTTGCTTGGTTTTGACCTTTTGTTTCGACTTGCTACGACAGCGATTTAATCGCATACAAATAGTTCGGCCTCTATAATTGCGGCTTTGCTTTTTATCACATCGTCTAGTCTAACCCGACGTACCGAAAGGACCTGGATAACTTCAATGTAACGCAGGTAACCTTTTTTTGTTTGTTGTGTCTGGAATGTTATTGATGAAAACAACAGTGGGGAAAACTAACTGAGTAGCAATTTCTATATATAGTGATTTTTTGCCCCAGTAAAGGTATCTTTTTTATATACCTCGTATGTCTTCTGGGAACGACTAAAACCTTGAGGACAAATTGTGAATACGGCGCACCGAATAGGTGTAAGACAACTCTCTAGTTAAGAAAAATAATTATGATAATGTCTATAGAAAAACATGAACTACTTAATTTCCGAACGGATTATTATTGCCAGTCATACATACACCTTAGCTTTTCAAACGGGTAATTTTAGGGTAGGCTAAAGAACAAACTCTGTCATCATTGTGTCGAGAACTTCGTAACTTCAGAAAATCACATTTGTCGACTTCATAAAATTTAAGAGTTCAAGTGAAAAAGCAGCACATAAAGTGTTCAAAAAGTGACGGACTTTTTTTTCTCAGCGGATGTCTTCTCAATTTTTTTTAAGTTTCAAAAGTTCTTTTAAACAATTGTTTGCAGATGTTATTAATTTAAATATTATCTTCAATGGTATTTGTACTGCATGACTTTTAAACATCTTGTAAGCAAGAGAATTGAAGCAGTCACTGGAAAATCGATTTCTTAAGCCAAGCTGCAAAATGCATATGCACAGATACGCATCCAACGAAGCACAGCTGTCCATATTGCGGTCACACCAACTTACTGTTTGAAGAAGTGGAAGTGTCTATTTCTTCCGTTGAAACTGGCCGATATGCATCAGCCGATGAGGCAGAATCGACCTTGCGGATCGACGTGCATTTAAGGGGCGAAGCTCCAGAGCTGCACGATAAACCCATCGTGGAAATGGCCAAGTACGCTGTGAATGGTTAGGCCTGTGTTGCTGAATCAAAATAAAAAAAAAAGATCATCTCTCATCTATGGACCTCTGAATAGCTTCTTAAATTCAATATTCTTCTAAGGGATTGACACTTTTGAATTATTCAAGAAGTTCATTCCAAAACAGAAATAATGTACGCACATGTTCCACAAATGAAGGGTAAGAAATCAGGTATCTCTGAATGCACTTATTGTCTATCACACCTATACATAGCAATTCTTTGAGAATTAATAGAGGTTCGCGCTAATGACCACATTAATTCGTTCCAAATTTTACCAGTACGGGGTCACTAAATCGAAAAACCTACATTTAAACTAAACTCCTATGACACTTACACGCATGAGCACTTCTTACATACGCTCAGTACATATATACATGTTTTTCTAAACAATGCCACTCAAATTCGAACACTGTTATCTATCAACGAACATCCCTAACTGTGGCAGCTCTGCGGTCTTTAGTAGACAACAAATATTAAACGATACCGTATGTCGTAGCATAGGGTGGAGTTCCAATATATGCATGATATTATGCAAATAGTACCTTAAAGTAATGATCGGAGAGTGTTCTTTTCAGGTTGTCAATTTAGAGACACAAATCTGTGACGACGCAACCACCAAACGCATGAGCCGCGCCAGAATATCCCTGTCTCGTGTTTACCTGATCGTGTTCGTGGATCGACGTCTGCATCAAAGGTATTTTGGCGGGCATTTCGCTGAAATCCACAACATGATTCAAATAGCGAAAAATGCAAGCTTATTAATGTAGTTCCAGCTATTTTATACATTCGTTGAACGCGCTTCACAAGCGTCCATTTCTAATAACATTCATCATTTAAATAATTATTTAGTTCTGCATGCGCCTTTCAGTAGTTGAAGAACAAATTTATGCTTTGACATTGCACACGTATGTACGTGGACAATAAGAAGATAACATATATTCAACATTCAGTAACAGAGGAAACTTATTTTAGCTAAAGTTTTCGTCCACCACAAGGACACAGTTGTAGTTGAAAAGCTCGATTTGCCACTCGGTTGTATCATACAACGTCTTATGGGACGGGTATTACCTAAAGCGCTCTATACACTAGAAACGATAAAGTGTCTTCGTTTGATCTATAAATAACAAAAGTAAACAGAGGCGAAAAGAAGATCAACCATAGATATGCTCATATGATAGACAATGTTAATTTTGTACTACGTGTGTCGCTTCGTACGAAATAGTTCCCGCAGTCACAATCGAATGCCCTATAGTTTGGCCTAATTGTACTAAAATCGTAGTTTGAAGCGCGTTAGAGTAATAATCGATGTTGTAATGTGGCAAAAATGTGCCTAAGGCTAGCTACCTAAAATCAAAGAAAGACTTCTGATAATATTTTTCTCCATAGTTAGTTTATTTATGTAGACAATCTGTCTCTGTTATTGTCATCATCGTCGTGGTCGTCTGTTGTTGGTGTTATGTGCAATAATAATACACTTGGAATGAATGCTGTTGTGGCGTCTGTTATGGATTTGTTTTGTTTTGTGGGGAATAGAATGAATCAATCAATGCGTGATGCGTGAACGGGTGGGTGATTATTAGCTCATGCTTATCCTCTGGCTCCAATTTCCCATCCGCTCATTACATCTGAGTCTAGCAATTGTCCTGCATTGGCCCTGGCCAAGCAGACACGCACTGCCTCCCCTCTACCTCCGTGATGGAACGCCGCTCTCTGGCAGCAGCAGCAGCAGCAGCAGCAGCAGCGGCGGCAGCAGCAGCAGCAGCAGCAGCAGCAGCACACCTTTCGTCGCTTATGTCAATTACTAAACCTCCGTAATTGTCTCAGTGGCCACGCTGTCTCGATTGTCTTAACAGTTATTGTCAATTTTAGTTGAAATTGATATAGATCCGTTATTATGTTTACTAACGGGGTTCCTATTCTAATTACTGTTGCGTATTTATAATCGTGTTCAAATCATGAATCAACGCAACTATACCCGACGGTACTAATATCTTGTGTCAGTGTTGAGATCCTTGGTAAGTATTACAAAATGTTTTACATGTAGCAAGCGAGGCGACCAGTACGTTGCATTGAATGCTCGGGAGAAGATTTCCGAAACGACAAATTTGGTAGAGGGGAACCAACTACTACAGAAGACCCGGGATCAGCCGGTCACCAACGTCGTACGAGACGGACTTGACAACACAGTTCTACCATATCGGAGGATCATTGAATCACTAAATCGACTTGGAGTGACGAAGGGCACTTAACCAATTTGCATAAACTAATTCATCTATGATGAATACTTTGACTGTTCGAACTAGTATCATTCTCGTGAAAACCGATTGGGCTCATTTTGTCCTTTTTATCCCTTTCGGTTCATTCATTAGTTTATCTGTGTGCGTTTCTATTATATATCTGCGTCCTGTTTGTAAAGCCGCGACTTAAACTAATAATTCCATTGATGAATCTCGTTTGGCATATCTCACTCTTTTTCTCTATATCTTTTCGCTCTCAGCCTAGCTCGCTGCGGTCTGTAAGCCGACGATCAAGATTTCAGTCGAGCCCGTACACTTTAGCCGAGAATGAAAACTAGTTCAAATAATCCAATCGAATATCTAATATTTTCATTCGGCGTCCATTGATAGAGAGACAATTGGCAACATAACTACTTTACAGAGCGGCTAGTCAAGATGGCGACGCGTTTGTTGGCGGCCGGCTCACGGGTAACGAATCGTTGTTTTTTCCGTTCGTGCATTTTTCAATTCTGAATTTTCCTTCAGCACTCTCGCTCCACCAGCACACGCTGTTTGCCACATCTTTCTGGTCTGTTTCTCTGTCGCAGTTCTTTTCTCTCTTTGTCAATCAGGCAATCAATCAGACATCACTCATTTTTTTCTCTCGCTCAGTGCTCTCATCATCCATTCATTCATTCATTCATTCATTCGAGCTCCCTTTCTCGCACTCAACAATAAGGCAATGGTCACAAGGTGGCCCGTAAGGCCTCAGGCTGATATTCTACGCGATCTGAAGTTTTCTCTTTCAGTCGGAAGAACACAGCCCGGCTAGCTCTAAGCTCCGCTTGCGATAAATAGCAGTTTGCATCTTCGACGTTATCATTATCGTCAATATTATTATAATCATGATCAATATACCATTCATCATAATTATTATAATTAGACATATTCACTTATTCATTTTCGTTAAACTTCATAATTTTCATTTATAGTCATCCTCGTCGTCATTTAGTTATCGGTCCTTACCCGCTTGGCGGCTCCCAGCTAAAGCCAAATCCACACAAATGTAGTCAGCGTAAATGGCCAAAAGATCCGTTCCTCTATCACCGCATGTTTAGTCTTTAGGTCTATTGAATGTTCGCATTAATGCACATTGCATAGGGCAAAAATGTGCATAGGCAGTAGCAGAGACGACATCGAACATTCAATAGCTACACGTGGTAGGGAAACTTTTCGGTCTGTACATGAAACTTTAGCTTTTGCGCACATCTTCTATTGCGTCCATTTACTAGGCCATATTGGCTCGTCTGATCTATCGAGGTTTGCTCTTTTTGCACTCTCGCTTTACTCGGATTCACATTGTCTCTTATTCTCATAGCATATCACTTTACCGTTAGCTAGCCGGTCAGTGGACGTATCGAGTGTCCAACATCGACATTCTAAAATTTACATGCCAGCCGTAATTTCCCTTCATAGCTACGTTTCATCTATTTGCCTGTGTACATAGTACTGCCCAGCTTGCAATGCTTTCTTCACCGCTTCCTCATTGTCTTCCACCACGTCTTCAACTCTCTCGCTCTCTCTCTCTCTCTCTCTCTCTATGCTGTCTTTTTTCACTTTATCTACTATTTGTAGTAGTAATAACTGCTGTCGACCATCGCATTAACTACCACTGCGGCATCCATTGCATTTCAAGGTGCTGCTAAGCGTGCACAAAATATATATCGCGACTCATTCTTAATAATAATTATGTACTCATTATAATTATTATCGTTAGCATCCGCATCAATATATGTACCAAGAATAGTCATTAGCAGTATATCTGGTCATGTCGTCATACTCACACAGGTTCGATTCGTAGTTATTGTTTTTTTTTTTTATTTACTTCGTTCTATCTAAGGCTCAGTTACGTTCCGTATTTTCCGTTCGACCGTTAGCTGTTTTGTCCATCCAGTCATTATTTGTTCTCCGAAGAGAAAACACGGCAAAAACTGTTGTTTCTTCATTCACGCACGTACACACGCACACACACACATTTTTTTAATGCACCCAAGTAGAAGCCTAAAATTGGGCCAACGACTATTGTGGCGGCCATATAGCAAAATACGTTCAGCTCCAATAATTACAGTGTTATAATAATCTTGTCGATTAGATTTAGAAGTATATATATATATATACTTCTAAATATGTAGTATTTTATACGTGTATA
>NW_019211456.1:43490366-43493072 GCF_002443255.2 Varroa destructor
TTTACATCGTAGGTATCTATATATAATATAGTGACTGGCGAGCGGGCGTACGCTTTGGTGGGCCAAGAGAAATTTTTCGGTTCAAGTTTTAGTTTCTCATAGTATTTTTTTCTGTGTCGGTAATAACAATAATAATAAAAAGAGTAATAATAATTAATCAAGTTGCTATCCAAAAAAATTTATTTCCAAGCATGTTTTCATTTATGCTCATTCACGCGTGATTTTCGTCATCTTTTCAACAGATTGAGAGGACAATTGTATGAAACAAGCTTAATTTAGGTAAGTCTGCTTAATCACACTACAACACTTACATATGTAGAAGAAGCCTATAGGCTTCTTCACGCACATTTGCAATCCTTTTGTGGCAACATGTCGATTCTTTGCGTAGCAGAAATCAATTTTTCTATGGCTTAAATAATTGTCGTTTGACATTTTATTTTAGCAGTAATCTACGTTTGTCGGTCCTAGATAGCACAGAGTGATAACAGAGTAATTTATAACTTATATGACATTACAGGGGTAAGAGGACATTTTTTCGGTCGAGCTCTGTCTATTGCCCTGTGTGCACTTACGTGTCTAATTTCTTACATATTGTATCTCCCTATGTAACTTCAAATGACTACATTAAATAGCTAGCGTTAAATTTGTTTGTTTGTTCAAACCAATTTCCAACTCAATGTTTTTTCACTGTGTGTATATATAATAGAGCTTTCAAATATTTGTGAAGCTATGTACGTTGCTATCGTGTACATTAGTACAATGACATATCTCTCTCATTGAATTCGTATCTAGATTATTCTACACCACTCGTACACCAACTCGCCGATCAGTTCTGTCCTACTCTTCAATGAAAAATGCTTTGTTTCCATTTCGTAGCTAATGATTTCTATGTATACATTTGAAGAGTTTCTGTCGTGCGTGTTTCCAAGTATATCCTGATGTTGTATGTACGCATGTATGCACGTCTGTGCAAAACATCCGTGATACACTCCCTTCACGATAGGTCTTTGAATGTTTATGCTGGTTTGCTTGTTTTTCTAGTGGCGTCCTTAACTGGAAAGGCCTTGCCTCGACGCAGAATCTTTTGGCCACGTGAGATCAATCTTTTAAAGATTCTCCCGGAATACACGGAACACTGGTAAAATATTCAGACTCTAGACTTAATGCGAGTGTATTTCAAAATTTTGCGCCTTTTTGTAGCCGAGCCTAAGAATAAGATGCGGAACAAAACTAACTATTCAAGCGGTTTCATAACATGTTATGAGAACAATGACCTTTGCCAATTGTATCTGAGAGGTTCATTCACAGTAAATAGATGATGAAGGATGCCGGCGCGTCCTCAGTGCGCAGTTTGCTACGGCTATTGGCGTCAAAGCATTTATCGAAATGTTCGAGATCATTTATTTTGCTTATTACAGTCATACTCGATCAAGCACTCGTCCTAATAATCATCATTCGTTCACGTGTAAACAAAAATGTTTGAGATCATAAGTTGAATGTCGCCCTAAATTATAGCAGCCCCATTAATATGATTAATAAGAATGAATATCTAATTAGATACTGATCTCAATATATCAATCTGGTAATACTTGAATATAGTTAGTATTTAGCCCATGAAGTTCTCAGAAAATCTTTAGCTAATCTTCACAGGTTCCGTGCAGACTGAGTGTTCCGTGAGGTCACTTACGGAACTGGCCTAAATCTCGTCGCATGTATTTAGACTAATTCCCTGTAATTGCAGAAGCTTGCCAAGTCAACGTACTCTTGCCACATCCCAAAATAATCTTTAGCGAAGGCCGTCGTGTTGGATTGCGCGAGCGAGCGAACAAATGATAATTATAAAGCAATAATAATTATAAGGCTAAACTAATTCTCAGCAAAATGTTGAGTGAATGAGTGAGATCGTTTGATTTCATTGAATCAGACCGCCGCAGAGACCCGTATCTGTGCATAAATCTTAACAGACATGTTTCATCTATATCTCATCCATTTCACTTCAGCATCATACAGTGAAGGCTCTCATCGTAAATTCCGTCTTCCCATGAGGTTAGAAACGAAAACGTTCATTTACCCATCCGACAAAGAGAAGAAGACTTCAAGAGCTATTAATTCAACCAATACTATCCAAGTCGTACCACACAGTGAAAACAGTGTTATTTGTTAGCGTGTTTACCAAACGCACATCTGACACAACCCATCAATTATGCACACATTGTAATTGGATAAATATGTTTAGTCATGCGACTATACAGTTTATTATAGATAATGTAAATATATAGAGATCTATCAGCGAACCCTGAATTGCTAGACTGAGGTCTGACAGAGGCGCTCGTGCCGATTGCGATATTGGATTGAAAAAATAACGTACGCTGTTCAGTGTGCGACCCACAAACCCACGATAATGCCTCAAAATAATTTTTTCAACGTCCGTGAAAGGCTATCGACAATGCGCTTGACAATGAAAGAAAAAGGCAACGTAACTAACGTGGCCAAACGTCAAAGTTATTGGAGTCGCCCCTTTATCTGTAAGAAAAGAGGCTTTAGTTACCGGGATAGCACGGGGCCTGGAACATTGACAAATAATACAACGAAAATAGGTTCATTTTAAAATGGAATGTAGAAATTCTTGTTCTGACTTAACAGCTACACACACGCACACACATACACACACACACACACACATATATATATACATATATATATATA
>NW_019211456.1:43493172-43607402 GCF_002443255.2 Varroa destructor
ATATGTCGGCTTACTTACATCTAAATATGGAATGTGTATTTGATGGATTGTTGATCCTACACGCTTATAGATTGTAATACCTATCTGTTCTCGTGCTAGCTATGCCCTGGTACCATAGTCTGGCCACTGCATTGCCGATATCGAACTTTCTAAAGATCTGAGTGAAAGACCTCAACCGAAAACGCATGATTTTTTCTCATTTCAGCATTAACATGCTCCCATCCAAAGTCAGTCGGTCAGTTATATTCACATACCCACTCATTTAACAGTTGCTCATTGTTTATCATCCAATCCTTTGGGGGGAATCCTTTGGGTACCCGTTTACATCCATATTATTGTAATCGGGTTTGCTATGTGCATTCGCCGAATTGTTTGTTTTTCGGCGCTGGGGATCTGGCGAAACGGGCCGTTCCCCATCGAGTTAAAACTCTGCGTCACGCCTTTTTGCACTACCGGAGTCCCGTTCTAGGGACCAACTTCTAGGGACCCCCTTTGAATCGCGTCCGTCCTGGACTTGTCACTGGGATACCAAAAAGGGAGCGTATGCTTCAAAGGCGCCTGTTATAAGCTGTTTTTTCTTTTTTTCCTCTCGACTTAGATGATAAAATGAAACGTCGCCCGTTTGTAACGCAAATCCAAACGCAGAATAAAGCCAATCGACAACCTTCGCTTCAGCTGCTTCCGTCGAGACTGGGCAAGTCCATTATGACAAAGTGTTTGTTGCTCTGAACTGCATTTTCCGCATTTCCCGAACTATGTTCTTGTGATATATCTCATTCACGCTATATTCCTCGGTGCGCGGCCGCAAGCATGTAGCGTGTCGATCTAATTTACGTTCGTGTTTTTGCGTGTCTGTACTTAAGTGTCTATCTGCAATGTATTCTTCTCTATCCGTGCGTACGTCCGTCCGTTGTCTTCAGAAAAGTTTACACCATTTTGTGTTTCTCTAGCCCTAGATCATTTCTTCACGCATAGAGTAGGAGGAAAAGCTTAATCCACTTCCCTATTCCGTCTAGTCTCTTGTATACGTCCCCTAATTGAACAATACAGTTGTGTCTTCTGTCTGTATTTTGCTGTGCCATATATGATTGTATGTCGATGTGCACACCCACATACAATAAAGAACAAACGAACAAAAATCAATGAGCAGTAAAAAAACAAGAATACGAGATCTCGAAGACACAATTTCTACTCCTTGTAAATGTTGGCTTACCATTCACTTAAGTCATTGTTACGTTGTCTTGTCTTTCATCATCCTGTCAACTACCGCTTTCTTATCCTACAGCTCTATTTCTATATCTTTCTCTATCTTTTCGTTTTTCTCGTTTTTTTACTTTTTATATCGCCATAAATATCATCATTATTATTACAGCTGCGACAGTTTGTATACGCATTATATCATATGGCTAATAGATGGAGGCGATAGCAGCTTGCGCAGCGTTTCTTTCTTTTTTTTTTACCAAGCTTTCCACTTCTGCTCATACATGATGTCGCAATCGTAGTAATAATGACAATCGAACTTGTAGTAGTCATAGTACGGTAGTACAATATGCCCTTGATGGCGGCCCACTTAATGCTTGTCGCTTGACAAAGAGCGCTATTTGCTTGGCGCGAATTCTGAGATCGTATATTGGGTTCGTGTGTGTGCGCATGCGCGCGCGCACGCGCGTGTGTGTCTGTGTCTATATTGTTCAATAGCCTAGCCCGTATGCTCGCCCTCGCACGTCAAAGGCTGCAGATCAACACTCGGATAAGGCTGTATACTGCAGACGACGTAAAACGAGGGTGAGGGTCTTCATCGCCAACACGCTGTAATATTATTGTACACTTACATTTACCTAACAACACTCACACGGGCAGGCAAGCAGCAGACGGTCGTAATAGTAGTTGCAGTGGTATTTGTAATTGTCGTTAAAGTTGTTGTTACAATATATGTATATCGCTGGGATTCCGGGGCGTGTCAATAGAAGGGACATATCTAAAATAATACGTTCGTCGCCAAAAGTATATAGCAGTTGTGGTAATAGTAATTATCATAATAATAATGGTCTCATCATTATTAGCCTCAGCTAACTCCTTCTTTATCCCCTAAGAATATAATATACATTTATATATAGTATGACATAGTCGCTATTGTTGTTATTGTATATGCTTGTGCGAAGCCGTACGCGCCTGGTGGGCATTCGAGTTAACATGGCGGAGGACAGCAGCTAGACAACAAGAACGAATTCATCGTCGAAGGTGCAAACTGTCCATGACTAACCCTGGTCACCGCCCTCACTCCCTTTTACAAGAACGTACGTGCACTATCGTAGATGGAATGTATTTTGTCGGAACGTCACGGTTTTTCATTTCATCCTCTCCTTACGTGTTTTGTTTATGTTAATATAATGTCGTAGGTATGTATTTTCTTTCTTCATATAATTACGTTTGACAAAAACGCGTATAGGCACTGAACTGTAGATGGCATTGTCGGGGTCGGAAGTTACTTTGCACTGGTCTCTGTGTGTTGTCTACGACGACAAAGGCAATCGGCGAGATACATCTATGCGCTAATAATAGCTAGCTATAATTTCTTTTCTGTTAGCTTATTATCATCATCATATTGTCTCCTCTGTCCGATTGTCTTCTGTCCTATCTCCCCGTTTCCGTGTTTCTAGCGAATCAAGAAGAACGCCCGGTTAGAGGAGGGTTACAACCCGCCTAGTGCGGCGCATCCCCCTGAAAGACCCCCGTTGCGATGAAATAGGTTCTTTCCAATAGCTTGGTACTGTACAAAAGGTCCTCACAGAATACCTATTTCATTAGCGTATTCGTTTTCTACGTTGACATAATTAATTAATAATATTCATGTCTGTTTGGATTTTTATCGCTTGTCTTGGTCAACATACTTAATCTAATAGTTATCATAATAGTAATAATAGAAGACAATCAATCAATAATTTACAATTGGTGCAAATATAAGGCGCAAATTCAGCGGCCAGCGAGCAGCTCAACGCTGCGTTGTCTCTTTACCTTCATCATCTCTAGCGGTGATTAGCACTATCATCAGCATATTCTATCATTATGCAATTATCGTCGTCGTCGTCGTCGTCGTCGTCGTCGTCGTCGTCATCGTCGTCGTCGTCGTTGTCGTCGTAGTCGTCGTCGTCGTCGTCGTCGTCGTCGTCGTACGGAAGATTTGGCATGGAAGAGATCATCAATCAACCGGCGTCGCCTGGGTCATCTGTTGCAATGTCACCTTCTTCTCCAGTTTTCACAGCTTACGTTAGTTTCTGCTTTATGGTAGTAGCACCGCTATTGTTTACTAGAAATAGCAGTTGTTGCAGTAGTAAATGTTTTGCAGTATACGTATTGTAGTGTGGTTTGTGTGTATACGGTTTTTTTCTATATTGACTGACTGGATTGCGTGTGCGCCAACGCCGAATAGCACTACGCCTGCGCGCATCGAACTGAAACGTTACAGCTCTTCCTTTGGAGGTTCGTACCGTATTCCTTTTTAGCGGATATATAGGTTAGATCAGTAGAGAAATGGGCAGTTGCAAAAGTGTTCTCGTTTTCTGGATTAGCTCCGCTTTGGCTAGGCAGCGTAGGTCATTGACAGAGCGTTCTTCTCTTCTTTAACATAAATATGGAATGCTTCGTTTTCGTCGTCATCGGACTTCTTGGACCAAATTTTATCTAAGTCAATATTTCGCACACGGACGTTTATGTCAGACTTAGGAGACGGGGAAGGAGAAAAGATTGTTTTTACTAGTTGGTCGGCTGGCCGCTATCGCACAACGCTGACTCAGGACGTTCACAAAAAGAGGGGTAAACTGAGTCTGTTACACATTGTACCCATCCCTCACCCCCTTTTTTCATGGAGAACTACATTCGAGTTCCAGACAGCTCGCCCCAATACTGTCTGTCTGTTTTGTCACTACATGCGTCTCACTTTCAGCGGTTTCTGCTAGCTAGATGAGCGCGGACTGCCGAAAGTAGTCCCCTACGTGTCATCCACAACACATTTACAGGGTTGTTTTCATTATCGACTTCGCTTTCGCATCGTCGAAACGAGAAACGAGCATTTCGTGTCTTCTGAGCTTTCCCTGAACAGTTTGCTCTATACGGCCCCGCACGTGCAGGTAAACCGCGTGGTGCGTCGCCTATGGCTGCCATTGTTGATGACTGTTGCTAGATGGCTTTGGGGTCATCATTCGCGTCTTTCGTAATCGAACAAAGATGCCTTTCATTTAAACGTCATTGTCCTGCGAACTATGATCCGAACCCGTTGAAGCCGACGAATTATTTCCTCCTGCGGCACTGCTTCCGCTGCCTCCGCCATTAGACGACGAAATCAGCTGGAATAGATTCGAGGCAAGCTTCAGGGCGGCGGGGTCAAGCATGGGCGGAAACACCGGTGGGAACGGTGTCAGCAACTCAGGATCGCTTGAGTGCCCGTTTAACGTAGTTGGATTCAAGGATGCGCCGTTGCCACTGCCGTTTGGTGGTGAAGCGCTAGGCGGCCCTACGGGTAGAATTGAAAGCTCACTCGACGGCCGGCCGGGGAAACGGCCGCGTTTCGGTGTAGGCGCCATTCCATGCGCCTTTTGACGATGCCTAAAAATGATCCGGATATGAACGCACACTTATATAAACACGTTTATCTTACACATTTTAATCATGTTCAGTGATAGCGACTTCAAGATACGCTGAAAATATAGTAGCACTTTTAGTATTCGCAAAAAAGGACTAGAAATAAATTCAGTTCTCGTAAAAAAAGATCAACGTCTGAGTCGAAGTGTAACACATATAAAAATGCCTTATTGAGTTTTAAGGGCAAAAATCAAGTAGGGGTTCCAAACAAATTCGTACGCTGAAGATACGTATAGTTGTAGACAACTGGGAGTTTTGCTGCGCAACAACATGAATACCTTAATCTCTTTTTTCTGCTGTTAGACTAACCTGTCGAGATGGAACTTTTGTCGGGCTCCGTAACTGCATAGGTCGCACTTATATGGCACTTCGCCGGTGTGCAGAAACATGTGTTGGCGAATGGACGTCTTAGTGTACGCGCGGAATGGGCAGAACTCGCATTGGAACCGCCGCTCGGGGTCCTCCGAGTTTTTAAGGTGGATCGCGGCCACATGGGAGCGCACGTCAGCCAGGCTGCGGAATCTACGGCCACAGATTTCACAAGGAATGCACGCTTCGGAGGGTCGCAACTGTAGGGCGTTATTGCCGGCCGGAATACCCAAGGCGGATGGCGTACCAACGAGCGGGGCAGCTGATGCGCTACTCGGGGGTGGAGTAACAAGCGAGGAGCGAGGCGCCGGCGAAGGCGATGGGGATAAAGTGCCCCGGGCCGCTGAAGCTGACACTGAAGCTGTGGATACCGCCAAGCTGACCGAACCGGTCGACCCTGGAGAGTATAAGCCAATAAGTCGCAAGCACAAATGTGGAGATCAGATTGTACAGACGGCGTGCACGAAAGCAGCAGCAGCAGCAACAACAATAATAACAACCGCAAATAGGTCAAAACCAAGAAAATTAAAAAAGGTGTCTTATGAGTCACGACGGGAGTATATAAAGTACACAAAATCTACCACATTCCTTACGGAAGGACATTCCTAACAAACGTTCGACAGGCAAAATACAAAAGATAGGAGCTCACGAAGTTACTCAGAGAATTGACAAGTGTCCAACAATAAAGTACGTAATATGTAGAAAAAAGAAAGCCGATCAGAGCGTCTAGCTTTAGGTAAATGATAGCATTTATTGAAATACGAGGTTGGTGTTAAGAGCAAGATGGAAGCAGCACGTGGATGATGCAGCTTGGTAACGCTTGCCACTCGTATTCAGTCCATGATAGCCATTCAAGTTACACTTCAATCAATAGCATCATGGCTTAACGCCTATAAGGAAAATCGCGGTTAGTATTAAGTGCCCCGAAGTTTAATCGCATTTAGGAATAAATAATGTATCCTGTCTATGATAGATGTTCGTCTAAGTAATAATTACAAGCAACTTTTAATAAGTTCAATACAATAGTAAGATGGTTCAACAACGGAAGTTCTTTATAAATAGGCTCCTCACGTTTAACACCACACTTATTCATAAAGAAAACAATATCGGTTACAGTGACAGGAGCATATTGTTGACGTTTGCGGTCTCAGACAATAGCTTCAGACACTTATTCGTATAATTCTCGCTTTCTGACATCACATAATTACTTGGATCACATTGTTTCTTTCCTCTTGCTCGTATCTGGCGTTCGAGGCTTTGCTCTTAGATAATATTGATACTGAAAACCTATTTGTAATATGTAATTTTTGTTGCATCTTGTTAACGCTTTGACATCACTTGGGGAAGTCGAGTCGTTCGTAGTGCGTGTATACAACCGGTAGATGCTCGCTCAGGGCCACGGGATCTGTCAAAATGCTCGTGGGGAGCTGTAATCAATGATCAAACAAATGGTTATTTTTGCAGAATTGGCCTACCCTGATAACCTGGCTCGTAAGGTGATTCATTGACTGGATATATTTAACTCAACACATAAGTATATATATATATATATATATAGTGAGGTAATTCTCATTTGCATAACTATACATACATTAAGATTTTTTGCGTCCTTGTGCTCTCTTTCTGCGTACTCTCGAAGTATGTACTCAGTTCCCTGTTCCCAGTAAAGACGTGTGTCGTTCATTCGAATCAGAACCTGATCGACCCGCAGAAAGAATCTCAATAACACGAAAAGGTTACTACGCATGACGCGAATTTTAACGCTGAGTTTCGCTACACCGTGATCTGAAAGTTCATCCTCGAAGAGGCACAGATCTTGGTAGAAGTATATGGGGTCTCGGGACGTAAGTTTCGACATGTCAATACGTTCCGTTGTAGGCACTTCCTGAGAGCGCGCGAGAAAAAGAAAAACAATTTTTTTTCTTACTAAAATATTTATAAATGTAAGCAGGAATTTATCTGAGGATAATTGTGTTGTCAAGTCAATAGTCCTATGAATTAAACATGTCTTTGAATAAAATGGCACTCGAGCCCAAAGCCAATGTTCAATGTTCATTTTGAAAACTCGTCGTAGTTTGAAAAAAAGTTTAATTTTTTTTAAAAAATCTCGTCTTTAAGAGATGCGTTCAATATTTAACAATTTACCCTCGTTTTATTAGACACTTCCAAGAGAATTAAGTGGGAATTTTTAGTTAAACGTATGGGTGTTTCCATGGATTAATTTGGATAGCTTTTTTCACAAATTGAAGATGGACGATGCTAGGGTCTAGTTCTTAGGCGATTTTTAAAGGCTTTTTAGCATGTGCGGAAAATGTAATATTGACATCTCAGTCCAAGTGTATGGCAGTAGTAATTTCATTATAGCGAGATATTTTAGAAGATATTTACGAAGCAAATTCTCTTTTGTAGTTGTATATCATCAACAATGTGCTTTACATGTCGAGATTAAACATGCAAGTACCTTCAACTTTCGACCCTCTTTGTCCGATAATAACGTGCCCTTATAGTTAGTGGTAAAGGTCCAGTCGAATTTATGGCTGTCGGGAACTTTTGGTTCTGGCAAATCTGGTGCCTGTCTGGCTTCTCGCCAAGCTTCTGCCACAGCGACCTGCGTAACACGTTGACGAGAAAATCGAATCTTCGTTCTCATTGTCCAATGAAATTGGTACTACCTACTGCACTTGCTAACACAAACCAAAAAATTTCGTTTGGAGTTGTAAAGTCTTGTTTCTTTCGACATACCGCACATTCTAAGAAGAGCCCCGTGCATAGGAGCAGATAGTACGACTTAGAAATAATTATTGCGGTCTATACAAAATGTATCCTTGAAGCCAGTGCTTTCATAAACTCGAACGTTCCATATATTCCCTAACCACAAGACTTTCTGATCGAACACTGAGCCTAGCAAGAACCCGGTACGACTTGGTCAATCAAAAACATTGCTCCCTATTTGCCTAATCTAAAAGGCCACTGAGACCTTCTAAGGACGCTCATACAATAACAGGGTTCATACTTTTTACCAACTTAGTTGAAGCCTTCTACGTAAAGCTGTTTGCAACTGCGCCTCAAAAGGAAAATAGATACACCTAAAGGATAACAAATAATATTACCACCAACGTAAACTTCCCGGTTTCATAGTTCCTGGCTAGAAGATTCAGTTTTTGATACGCGGAAGTAGCCTTAACATGGAAATGGTCTCTATTTTCCTTATCAGTTCGTACTTAAACAAACATACATCATCAGCTCTTCAATTGCCACTCCAATCAATGAAGTATTACTAAGAGATTGGGTTAAAGCTAGGTACAATAGTTAGATTAAAAAAAAAATATATATATATATATATAGTGCATCCTGTCTACGTACTTTTGGAATGTAGTTCTTTTCTGAGACAAGCCTGAGCGCATCTAGCGGATTAAATTCAATCCCGAAGCCAGTTGAATGTTCTATTCGTAACCGATTCCACGCAAAGGTCATATCCGGATGAGACGGTAACTGCAAGGTATGTATGTATCTGCAAGTAAACAAGACAACATGTCGCGCAATTTTTAGATATCGTTTATGGTTAAATTTATTAATTGTGTAGTAATAATATTACTATTACTGCTACGGAACTTAACGATAAATCCTTTCTAGAACGTTTCCTATTAAGTTTTGTAATGCGTCGTAAGTAGTAAGTTATGCATTTTGTTGTGGCGTGCTACGTCATGTGAAATTTACCAACTGTTTTATGATGGAAAATATGATGGAATTAGTTGGCCAGCGTAAGTAAGATTAGAAATTTTCTCTCTTATTCTATGCAATTTTAACACGTCCATAACCTATATTTTTATGGATTTCTTCGAAGAGTGGTGATCGGTACTATCTAATTCAGTTCAACAACAGTACCTTTCTTAAGTCAAAGGACGCGCTATAAATTTAAACAAGTACATGACAGATAACAGAAGGAACTAAATTTCTGGATACGGCAAACCGAGTTAAGTCGATGCCTTTTTTTGACAGACTGTAGAAAACATTGCACATAAATACATATTTCAAAACGTAATCAGTATATTTCTCGTGAGGTTTTGCAACGGAGAAGAGAGAGAGATATAATCTTATCGATTCAGGTAAAGGGCACGATAGCTGTGCTTAGGGTAATACGTTTTCCTACCCGTATATTTGCTTGGCAAACGGCTTTTTTAAAATCTTTCTATCGATTTATGGTAGCGCCCTGATTTTACATAAACAAACAACAGTATCAAGCTGTGTAAAAGAACGTTACTTAAATAAACGCCTAAATATGTTCGTGATTTTTTTGTTATTACTTCATTGATCTTTTCAGCTTTCAATATCTCGTTGGCCTCCTTTAGATGACAGCAGATTATTAGCTTCGGGAAAAGCAGCAAACAATTACGGTAGACAATCAACTTAACTAAAAAGCTGATGAAACTTGCTACAAGCGAAAGCGATTTTTTTTCGTTTCATTACTTTAAATGCATTTTAATTAATTTAAAATAATAGACTCCTACATCAATATTAAGAATAATTTTCAATGGCGTTATAGCTCAATCGACTTTGTTTTCCGAAGTAACTTCACGTTTTAAACTGAGATCATCATTCACTTAAAGTAAATGAGTCACTGGTAACCAAATCAGGTTTTTGCAGCTGGTAGAAGAACTTTTTTTTTTTAATAAAATTTCCAATAAAATGCATTAAGCGAAAATGTTTCCGCCACCTTTCAGTCGAACACAATACTCGATACTGCTTTATCTACGGTGGGTCCCCATGATCAGCTTTAAAATGGAATCACAACGATCAGCGCTCTGATGTCTCAGCACTTTATTACACTAAAATCAGAAGAATAAGTGGCTTTAAGGCAATATCAGTACAATGAGTGCTTTATTTAAGAGTAGTTTACCGCACTATTGTCTGGGCTGGTTTGATTGCAAGTACGGTTAATGGGCTGTAAGGAAAGCAACATCAGCAATGGCTATAGGCGAGTAATTAATAAAGGCCTAACAGAGCATCGAATTTTTACACTAACAAAATTTATTGTGAAGTCGGCTTACTTTTGCTCATCAAGCCAGACAGGCATTCGTTGGTGACTTGACACGTATTAGACAATATGAGAAGTTACAATAGAAACAATTTGAAGAAAAACTTTACGAACTTTAACTGTAACAAAAAAAAAAAAACTATTTTGCTTCGTACAATTAGTGTAGACTCTAAAACAAACTGATGTACTAATCGTCATAGCATTCGACAAGATAACCCGCCACAGTGATTGTGAATGGATGAACTTTGGCAATAATAGGAACAATCATTTTGATGCAACTACTATCCCCATCTATCACAATTGATGCCGTATTTAGCACAACTAATAGAAAGAAGAAGATGAGGAAGAAAACGAAAAATCTATTTGCGTGGCTATGTGCCTTCATCTCTGCTGTGAGGATCGAGTAAAGACGGCCTGAAGTTCATATCATTATAGATTCTGTCTCGAAATCGTTAACGTACGTTCATTATACAATTACGTATTTTCCGTTAGAAACATACACTTGTAAACAGTTATATCGATATATGTTTGAACTGCGTGACAGATGAACTATCCAAAGCACATTCGCATGTCAAGGTTTATCACCTCTAGTGTCCACTTCTTTCTTGTACAATATTCCTTACAAGGTCACTGTGTAGCCTGCCGTCCCTAACCTAACCTGTCATTTCTTATGTTTTCTCAACTTTTGTTGGCTCGTGGCAGCTCGGCCTACCCCATTTTTAATAAGTACGCTGGATAAATTTCTTCTTCGCACACATATTTTAATAGACACTCACGAGCGGCGCTACACTATTGGACGAATTTGGCAGTTCTGTTCTAATCCTTTGTGATCCCTCACTTACTCACTTCAATGCGAATTAATTAGCGATTGCGTATAGTTCTTGTCGTGAGATTTTTTTCTAGTAAGGCCAATCAGTCAGTTCCAGCCCGAGCAAAAGCATCTCCGTTCTCTACGAAACGCCTTCTGCAAGCGGACACGATCGTCCCGTCCCCCCGTCCCCCCTCCCGGCTGTGGAGTAACACCGTTATCCTCATTTTCTCTAGATTGTTGAATATGTATATGAACAGCATTGCTGAATATTTTTATAACCTCGTCTTCAGCTGTTTACTTCACGTTTTCTTTTCTTTCTCTCTTTTATGTAAAAAAGCATACTACTTGAAGGAAAAATACCACAGTTTTAACATGATCGTATCCTACAGCACTACAACAATTATTGCACACAACATCATTGTCATCACAGTCGGCATTCCGATTCTGCATGAATTTTTCGTTCTGAGCGCTGCGCTGTTCCGTCGAAACGTGGTCCGCTTGATTGCGTTCAGTTCTGAAGCGTTTCGACTCTGCCTTGCCCCGACGCAGCGATACTACTACTATGTACTGCTTTTGCCGCTGTTCCCGTTAATACTCTCGTGTTATTGTTGTTGCGGCTGCGGCCATTGCTTTTCCCAGAGCGTCCAGTTTACTCTTACTCTTACTCTGACTCATATAGTTACTACAACTATAGGAGAACGCGGCCTTTGGCATTAGGCGTTCAGAACGCTTGCTTACCGCTATAGCTGTTTTTACTCTTCGTCCTTTAACCCGACTATATCTTCTCTGCTGTTTGACGACCAAGAACGCATGTTCCCTCCTTGTAGCGACCGCAGCCACAACAGCAACAGTAAAAGCAGCAGTAGTCAAAAACGACGCTGCCGTTCGGTCCTCGTTTGAGCTCATTGCTGGTGGCTGTTGACGTCGTTGGCGGTGGCTACGGCGACGGCTGCATTCGGGGGCCCCGTACCCCTCAGCACATAGGAACGCGTATGCATCTATCTACAGCCATACTCACATAGGGACTCATATGTTGACTAACTGCTAGACACACATGAACAGACGCACAACCCGCAACACCCACCGTGGACGGCGCTTACGTAGTGACCGACAAGGAGAGACCTAGACCCAGTCATGACGAACCCACAAATCCGCGCTATTCCATGACCACCAAGTATCAACCATTACCAGCAGCAGTATTGGAACGCAATGCCGTATTCATTTAATGTTTCACGCCTATTACTGCTACCGAGGACGCTGTGTTTACCATAAATATTGTGTTCATTTGGCGCTGTGCATACTTCTGAGACGAAGATGGACAGTGCTACGACTATGCCAGTTTGATTTTTCTAGTCTTTTGTTTGTTGTGATTTGGCCTGCGCTCTCGATTTTCGATAGTAACAGCTTTCGGAACAAATATTGGGCCTTTTTAATACTTCTGTTTGTCTCTCTTTCTATGCGTCGGCCCGTTTTTCAGTCCAACAATAAGTTTCCTTCGCTTGTACAACAAGCCCATTGTAGGTGCTGCCACCTGTTCTGTGCGAATGCTATCATCATTACGTCGCCTACGACGAGCAACTCCCACTCGTCTTTTCATGTTTTAGATTTCAAGGGGGCCACAGTTTAAGAACGATATGGCTCAGTGCGATTAACCAGAATTGCGCTAACACATGTGGGTATTTTTGTTAGAAAAAATACGCTGCAAAATGATTGTTGGTTTCAAATTAAAGTTATTCTCGCAAGGTTCAATGAGGTTCTTGGTCAATACAAACTAGTGGATTTATGTAATTCCGTATGTATATACTATGCATAAACTTAGAACGCGTCGAAGTTACAAATGATGACTGAGCTTGTACAAATGTAACACGTAGCAGCTTTAGATCAGTAAACGAAATATTTACGTTTAGAAGAGAAATGGCCTGAAGCACATCTGCGTACGCTGATGACTAAAACGTAGGTATACGTTGAATTTTGTTATTGTTTTGTGAAGCAACATCTGTATCCGTCATTACGACACAGTAGAAGTCAAATTTGTAAACCACACAACCACTTCGATGAGGTCTTTGCGTTCCATTCGAGTTGCCCCTTCCTGCCCGTCTGTCTCGTAATCGCATTACTTAATTTATAAATCTATGGCCATCAAAAATAGGTTTTATTATTGACTAAGCTAATATTATTCCAGTTTTGTGAAGAGTATCTTAAAACCATTTTAACACATAACAATGATCCGAACAATGAATTTTCAGCAAGCGGCAATAGCAGAACTTGCGACGGCTCCCTTTCCTCTGCAGAAAACCTTCAACCTTTCACTTTCACAGCAGTGACTCCGTGTTAGTAGCCTTCAACAAGCTCGGTCCGATTTTGCGGACGAAAACATCACCAGAACGCGACAGCTATGGGCAAACAAACTCAACTGCTCTTCGGCACTATGTACTACCATGGAAATCATAGTACTAACATGTAGCGAAGCACGCATTCATTTTTCGTAGTAGCAGAAGCTGGGGAATAAAAATGCTACATAGGTTGAAAAGGGCGCCGATCTATTTTACACCGTTAACTTCAGGTTCTATTGAAGACGATGTCTAACGGCTGTCACAACCACCAGTACAGAGCCCGTCGCTAAAAGAACATTCATTGCTCGTTCTGCCGTATGAGATGGAGTGCTTCACCGCCTACCGACGAACGGCTCTTACACAGCCATGATTCGAACCCATTACCCAACAACTTGATGCCTTTAGCGTTCATCACTATGTTGGCCCGCACGTCCATATGACGATTTAAATTCAACTAGTTTTCGTCCTGCGCAGCAATTGATTTCTTCATCATGCCGAAGCTGAATTGGATAGCACTTCCAATCGGCATTACCACCACAGGCAGAAAAGGCCGCGACCATCATCGGCTAGGCCACCTCGATTCTCTTGCTCAAAACGTACCTGCACAGATCGCAGAGATGGATCGCGTCAACGGGTTTGTTGGCACGGATCTTTTGGCAACTTTCGTAAGTCCTGCACTTCGAATGTAGAATCGGGCCGGAGCTTGCCGAAAAGCGCCATCCGTCCAGTACATGATGCTCCTCGCGCACCCCGTTCATTCCTAAATGTTTTGTTCACGCACTCACACACACACACACACGAATTCGTTCGTCTCGAACGATTGACCAGCGACTGCCGTCTCTCCGAGTAACAAACAACACACCGTATCCGTCACGTCGAGACGCACATCAACTTGAAAAAAGGCGCAGGACACCAAACGCCAAATGGCTGCCTGCCTTCCTGCCTAGCTATACCATAGTAGCAGCAGCAGCAGCGGCAGCAGCAGCGAGCCCCACCAACACCAGTCACCACCACTGTATCAGCAGCAGCAGCAGCACAATCACCACACTCACGCTAACAGCCTTCCACCCAGCGAGCCGTGTTATGGAAGCAACCAGCAGCAGAAACCCAGTGGACGCTTCGAGCGCGCCGCCATCTTGAATTCACAAACACCGACCGACCGACCGACAGACAGACAGACCGCCCGATAGACAGAAGCAGCCGGCGATACAGACAGAAACATCAGCCGTACCAGCAGCAGCAGCGACGAAACAGCCGGGAGCCGAATACGGTGATAGGAAAGCTGGCGAATAGGACGGAGAGGCCACACTTCCCCCCCTCCCCCAGTTGGCGGCGACGGCGCCGCGAGCGCCGTCTGGCGGCCAATACGAATTACCCAGCGATTGACGGCTTGCAGTAGAGTCGTCGAAGACACGCAGAACGACGGGACGGGTCAGACAAACCGCGACGATCAGTGAGGCGATACAGCCATAGCAAGCAAGTAGGCATGCAGACAGGCAGGCAGGCAGCCGACCGGAGGACCGCCGGCCGCCAAGAAAGCTATCCAACAGCAGGAGCGAAATCGGCGGCGCCAGCGGCGGCCGTAGCCATCCAGTAAGCAACCAACCATCCAGGCATCCAAGCTAAGCTCCGGCGTTATCCAACAACAGAACAGAGTAAAACTGCGAGCAGCCGCAGCAGCAGTAGCAGCAGTAGCAGCATACGATTCTATTCTATTCCGCGTTCTACTCCACTCTGGAGTCCCCACCGGTAGATCAAGGTGTACGCCGTCGTTGCGGCTGTCGCTTTTACTCGCGCTGTTGTCGTTGTTTCGTAGCGCGCACAGCGTATAGGATAGATTAGTGGGATGCATTAGAAGCGGCAACAGCAGCAGCAGCGACCCGAAGGCTATGGCCGTGATGTTGTTGAAGTCGATGGTACTGATGATGATGATTATGACGATTTTGGCTACGAACGGCTGGCGGCCGTGGCAGTAGCCCGCTGTAATGGTGACGCGGGTGACGCTATGGCAGATCTTGCCACAGCCGCGACAGTCGACTATGAATTGACGCACCCGCCGAGATCCTGAATTCCCATGTGTCCGTCGTCGCCACCGTAGGCCAACGATCCAGCAAAGGCGAACAAACGAACGGGCGGGCTGGCGTTCGGTCGGACGTTCGGTCAGTCGGGAGCTCGGGAAGTTTTCTTTAGAGCGTTTTCTCCAAAGCTGCTACTACTAATACTGTTAGTGTTGTAGTCCCTCACTAGCAAAGAACGGTCGTGCGAGTAAACGCTGCTGGAGAGCGTCAGCTCGAATGATAGCAGAGATGGCTGTCGCGTCTTTTATTAAAAGTAGTAGTAGTGGCGATAGGTTAGTTATCGGGACGGCAGCACGAAAGTTGATCTTGAAGTTGACCGTCGGTCGGTCGTTGGTTCGCTGACTGATTCGTCGTCGTCATCGTCGTGGTCGTCTTCGTCGTCGTCGTCATGGCTCTAGAGAAGTCAGCAGTCGGCGTGGCTGCTGCTGCTGCTTCTATATATGGTCGATTGCTGGAACGCCGCACGCCGAGGGGCCTATTCACTGCGGCTGCCATCGTTGTTGTTGTTGTGGCTGTTGGAGTGATGGCGAGCGGCAGTGGCTGCTGCCGCTGCGACTCTTTAGGCCACGCTGCTTCTACCTACTCATCGAGGCAGAAATGTTCGGCCTGGCTGTTCGCAGTAGTACCAGCAGCAGCCGTTCGGACGAAGAGCTTACGAAGACAACGATAACAACTGCAGCGGCGAGAAGACCGCTCGCGGCCAGGAGAGGCAATCCAGCCGGAGTGTTATAGTAGAAACAGTAATCGTCGTTGCTCACCGTGAGTCCTTCTGTGCGCTGGGGAGAGCGGCTGCCGTCGCTGCCCCAGCTGCGCCTGCCAGCAACATCAGGCAGAGGCACGACTGCTTCGGCGACTAACTTAGGCTGCTGCCAGCGGCAGCGATGGCGATGGCAGTAGGGGTAGCCACTATTTTTCTCTTTGGCCGCTTCAGCGACCGGATTCGAGTGGGATTCGAGTGAGGCACCGACGCCGCCGCCGCCGCCATTGCCGCTACTGCTATTTGTGCTGATTCTGTAGCTATTGATGATTTGATGATGTTCATTCTCCAACTTCATCCAGACGCGAACCGAAGAAGAAATAAAGGAACAGGAAGAGAAAATGCACGCAGACAGAAAAGGACCGAAAAGGGATACCGAACAAAGGCAGTAAAGCACCACCGACATTTAAAATGGACAAGGAAATGCCTGACGTAGTAGCGTTGCTGTTGCTATTGGGTCTGCGCGGAAAACTGCGTGTGTATGCGTGACGTAAAAAAATATCTCGCATACAGAAGCCTTGAGAAGAGTGATATTCGAAAAATATACGGACGGAACGACGGTAGGAGAGCTTCAAACGTGTTACGGCCGACAAAGGAATATAAAGAGAGCGGGGGCTGAGAAGGAAGATAACAACCAGTTAAATCCTATCCGTAGTTAATGTATCGATGTTAGAGGGGCTTGTTTCCCTATTGGCCGAGGCTATAGTCAAGTCAGTCATGAATCGAGTTCTAGCATCACTACCATAGGACGGAAGAGGCAAGAGTTTGCTTTCCACAGCGACGACGTCACACGAACTGGTCGTAGCAGGGAGCTGCGATAGTTATTTCGAAAGAAATAAAGTGAACTTACGGTTCGTAAGGCTCACAAAATTGTACGACTCATTATCTGGCAATAGCTGTCTTTCTGTCTGTGTGTGCGTGAGGCAATCCGGCTACGAAAAGACAAGTTGGAACAGAACAGCAACCACTGTAACCCAGCTATGCAATCAACCAAAACAGTCTTTTCTGCTTCTTTCTAACGTCGACATTTTCTCAACTGGACGAATGGCCGGGCACGAATCGTGACAGCAGTCTCTTTTAGTCTGCTACAGTCAGCATCATCACCCAGCGCCACGATCGCCGGCAAGCGTTGATGGCTAGTCACGACTATCAGGTGAGACTGAACAGTGGAATAGAAAGGCTACAAGCGACTACAGACATTGAGACAACAACATCGGGCAAAATAGTCGAGAAGGATAAGAGGCAAAAGTTGGAAGAAAAGCTTATGATACGGCGGTGACGCCAATGATCATCATGATGATTATGGTCGTCATTCTGGTTAGGATGCTGATGACGATAGCAATGGTGATGATGCTGATGCTAGTGAACTAAGAGGCCCCATTTGGGTGATTCTCAGCTCGAACTGAACTAGTCTAACTTTTAGCACAGACAGAGGCAAACGAGGACGCCTGGAGTGCCTGCTTCGCCTTTTGTAGTTCGCGCAGGCTTCTCCGCAGGGCCGTCGTCTGGTGCGCTCACCGATCAAACTCGTTCATGCTACTACTACTACTGCTGCTGCTGCTGCCGCCGCCGCCGCCGCTGCTGTTGCTGGCTTGGTTGGAGCTTTTGTGAACTGCGTGTACCAACCCTAACCTGCGTCTGCATCGCATTCGGTTCTACGATATAATATTACCGCAAAAGAGTTTTAGGTGCATGCCCTTGCAGAGTAGTTGAACCGACCTGTGTAGCGACAAGAGGTCAGAAGAATAATGGTGAAGAGAAAAGGTCGGCTGGGGAGACGAAGAATGGGCTACAAAGGGGTCCTGGGTGGAGCTAAGCCTGCTGGAAGGCCTGCGCTAGCTTGAAGCTTTAGCTTTGGTCTTAGAATCAGTCGCTGGATACCAACCCAGCGTAATCGTTGCGATGGCGGGCCTGGAGTGGTGAAGAACAGCGCGCATGTTATATACCTCCCTTTGGGAAACACTGGTCGTCGTAATGCGTAGAGGGTTGCTTGAAGTCATAACGGGGAGAAGTAGAGACATGGGATTCGATAGGGGTTCGACAACATTAAGGCTAGCGGCAGCAGCGGGACGACGAAGGATCGAAGGAAAAGGGGCGAGGGGCCGAAGTGAAAGTAGTCGGACGAAGGCGTAAGAAAGACATGGGGTTTTCAGCCGCGAGTTCAACGCTACGAATGGCTGCTGAGTGGGTGGCGCTGTATGGCGAGAGATGGGGCGAATGGATAGCGAGGTCCAAGGGGGAGTGCGCGAGGAAGTTGGCTCTCTTGCTTGCTTGCTGGCTGGCTCTATTCTCTGCAAAAGGTAGTGGCTAAGAAGAGAAAGCCATATTCCTCTGCTGCTTAAGGCCATCAGCAAAGCTGCTAACGGTGCTAAGCTGATGTCGTCTGGGCGGCGCGCGCTCGAGGCTATTGAAAGGTGTTCCATATTAAACAGTACGAAGGGTGTGGTGGAAGAACAGCCCAGAACAGCGGTGGCGGGGGTGACGAGAGTGAAAACGGGACAGGGCGGCAAAGGAGGCACTGGCATAAACGGGAACGACGCCGACAGCGATATTTGACGATGATATGCCGAACCGAGAAGCCACTGGAAAGTGTGCTGACTTCGAGAGAGAAAAACAGGGAAGGGTCGACCGAGAAAAAACCGTTGGCCAGCTGGCGATTTTATGGAGAACAAAAAGAAAATTGCAGTATGGGTGATCTTTGCTCAGAACCATTTATGAATTTCAGATTTTAAAACTTAACCCACCCGTAAAATTTATATTGTTGGCTTGGCTCAAACTTTTTTTTTAAAAAAATTATACTTAGGCCCGAAACACAGTGTCGAGTTGTCGCTAGGCAAAACATTATCGAATTGGCTTCAATCATATTTAAAATACTATCTATGAATATTTGACGCGTAAATTATGTGAGGATAAAAATGTTGGTGGCTTTTTTTCAAAAACGAAAAGAATATGCGTTGTTGTTGCACAAGTCGAACCTTATTCGATATGTTCATCGAACCCAATTTAGCTAACCCACGCATGAGATTAATGCAAACAATCGGGCACGAATGGCAAGGTAAAAGTGATAAAAACAAACTTCATAACTCACATATGGTATATATACCATATATATATATGTTTTCAATCAACAACCAACGTGTTCTCAATCGATCTGACATTTTCAATAGAATAGCAAGGTCTGAACTGCGAACACGACATAATAAAAAAAAACGTAGTTAAAAACGACATTTAGAACGGAATCATTAAAATACAACGTAGCCATTAAGTGAATACCCATAACAATAGTGCCACACACCCCCATAAGATCTACAGAACTTTAGTCTGTGTATGATGGAAACAGGCTTGATGACTTCCGTATACCATTGCGGTATGCCCAGAAATTCGTGGGATTGTTGTTAAAATTACCTCGTCATAAATACTTGGGATATAGCATATTTAGGCGGAGGGAGGTTCGACAGTCCTCGCCACAGCGTAGTGGTAATGTATTGACCTGCTGATATTATGGACACATCATGATTTAGGTTCGAATCGGACTATAGACACACTTCGTTTTGTCTTGGGAGCCCGCCATTTGTTTAAATGTCTAACGGCGATACCGGATGTAAAATTCGAAATATCATGTTTCATGGTTTCAGACATGCAGATTTTGCGAGAAAGTGCAGATGCGGTGCTGTAAGTAATCGGCAGCATTTAGTAGCGATTGCATTGGAAATACCGCGACCTGTTAGCAGAGATACCGACTGCTTCATCAATCGATGATTTAGAGACTGGTTTAATTTGGAATGCATCTGGCAGCTGTTCTTGTTAGCAGTGTTGAAGCGCAACCCCATTCGCACAGTTGTAATAATAGAGTTGGCTCATTAAGGCTACGAGTTCATGTTGATACGTAATTGTAATCCTATAAATACCAAAATAGATATATACGAACCATCCTAGCTGCTTCGGTAAATCGTCACCTCATTAGAATCTTCTTTGAAGCTTACATTTTTAAGAGGAAGCCGAATACATACAGCGTACTAAATATCACATACTTTTCATCTGCCCATTCAGATAATTAGTAATGGTTTATAACTGTTTTTCTAAATTTTAAACAATGATACACAGCGTAAAAACGTGGCGAACGAATTAGTCGTTTGAATTTGACTAAAAATAAGAACCATTGTCAAAGAGGCGCTGTATAAGTCGACTAACTGGCCTCTGGTCTAGGTCAGCTCAAGAAACGTCCTCATATATGGTAAGGAAAATTTGTCCAAAATCCTCGTTATAGCCCGGCACGCAGTAGGACTTACTTATCCTTCGTATCTTCCTTATTTTTCTCGAAAGCTTCTGTCTTATACGTGGATATGCGTATGTGAGTAACGATGTGTAGGGCTTGATGTCTGTTCATCCACCAAGCTATTTCACAATATTGCGTCATGATCGCCGACCAGTTCTCAGTGGCGGCGGCGGCGGCGGCGTTAACAGCAACAGCAGGCGGCGTTGTCGTCGGCAAACGTTAGCTAACGTAGTCTGGCTGAGGCGTAGAAAATCGAGAAGAGGCCACGATGGACCCCGCACCCGTCGTCCGGATGCCATCATCATTCTTATCCTTGCCGCTGTTGTCGCAGCCACTACTGCTGAAAAACCGCGTCTGCCTGGAGGCTCCATCCACTCACTCGAGCGGCAGCAGCAATGGTTTTGCTGACTTCGTTGTTTCGTAGCTTAACTTTTCTGCTAGCTTTCACTCCATCCTTGCCTGGTCGTGTTTCCTTACACGGCCATCTGTAGCTTTTCCTGTAAGCGTGGGCTAGCCTGTTTGTCTGCCTTTCTGCTTTTCTGCGCACGCTCGGAACTTTAGAATTCGCCGTGTAATCTAGCAAACGAACTACCGCGCCGGCAGCAGTGGCAGTACGCGCTGAGAACTTCAACCTCGTTCTTCGTTCGGATCTTACCTGGTCCGCTCGCAATAGCATTCATTCCTCTATCAATCTATCCAGCACCCGTGCGCATGTCTCCATGCATGTTATGCGAGTTGGTTTAAGACTGTGAATGTCTATACGTATATCTATCTGAGTGTGTGTGTGTGTACGAGTGTTCTTGGCCTGTCGTTATTTGGCCAAGTGTGCTCGCCCTCTGGTCGCGGGGCCCCTTCCAGCTGCATCTTTTGCCTTGGAGCAGTAGAAGTTGAAGTTGCGGCCACAGACGTCGCCGCACTTTCGGGTTCTCTCTTCTGTTCATTCTCTTCACTTTTCTGCCAGACGGCAGCGGCGACAGCTTCTCTTCCTTTTGCTGTTCTTCCGTCTAATTTTTTTTCTTCTTCTGTGAGCTGTCTTCTGAATCCTACTTCTGCTTACTTATGTAGCTTCGACTGCTGATGCTAGTGACGATGTTCGTTCTTTCTTTTTCGTTTTTTTTTTCTGCCCACTGACATCGCGACTCCAACCACTGACAGCCACCGCCGCCGTCGCCGCCGCAGCGCTAACTCCAGCAACAACAGCCGCCATCATGACCGGCGGCTGCCGGTAACGCTGTTCTTGTTTTCTTCTGCTGTTTTCCTTACTCTCCTCGCTTTTCTTTTCGTTGCTGCGCTCCTCATCATTTTCTTCTCGTGGCAGAAAAGCCATCGACTCATTTTTGCTGCCTGCCCCTCCTCACCGTCGCTTGTCCTTTCAACAACAACAACAAGCACTTTCTCCTCATTTTTCTGGTTCGTTCTCTCGAACGTTTTTGGAGCATTTCGGAGTCACCAGCAACTATAGCCGCGGCCGATATTCAGTCGCTGCCTCGTTTTTTCTTTACGCGTTTCCGTTTCTATATCCTTATTGCCTATTCACTTGGCTGGCTGCCTACCTGCCCATCGATTGCCTGACGTCCCTCCCGATTGTCTGACGTGTTTTCTACCTTTAATACCAGCCATCGAGTAGCTGGCTGGCCGGCTTATCGGACGGACGTACAGGTATCGAACATATGTACGTATCTTTACATGGGCACGGACAAGCACCATATCGTCATATGCATGGTTACTCCGTTTGCGGTGCGTTCGCTTTCTCCTCGGCACCGCTGACGATGAGAGCGACTTCGTAACGCTTAGTAGATGATAGAAAGTCCCAAGATGTCCTTACTAGTGGCATTTTGTTTTCAACTAGACGCTATGCGGCTAGCAGTGCCCTACCTCGATAGCCAGTATTCAACGGTGGTGGCTGGACGTTTTCACCGAAAGCATTTGGCCTGGCCAGGGTAATATCGCGCTCGTTGAAGCAAAGAAGCGTCTACATTAATTTGTCTTTCTATGCATGTATCCGTAAATTTTTGAATCGGAGTTTTGATCTGAGCTTCGTCTTTTTGTGCTTATTTTTTGTACTCCGTTTCGTTGACTCTCTCCGCTCCGTTGACTGCAACGCTCTGATGGGGTGCCCGCACGATCTCTAAATAGTACATAAAAACGACGTTGTGGTTATAAAAAGCGAATGTGGAAGCGACAGAGGTCTTCGCTTCTTTGTAGACGACTTGTAATAGCGGCTCCTAGCTTACCTCTTACAAATAGACTTTTTAGTCAGCGGTAGAACTGTGAGACACATCTAAGAAAGCGGCTGTTAGTTCGTGTCTGGCATCCTCGCTTATCAAATGTGGAAGTGGCAGTTTTAGCCTTGAATCAAACGACTTTTGCCGATAAGCGAGTTCTACATTCGTCACAAAGGAAGGGTAATTACAGAAAAGTATAAATGTTGATCATTGTAATAAACGGGATGCAAGATTCCAACTGTAGCAACTACGATTGGATAAGCCGTACCAATACATTACGCTATAATCTTACATATTAACTATTGTTCGAATAGAATAACAACAACACGAAGAACGCAAGATATGTGCGTAGGTTTTTAGCGAGGTTGAAATTTCTTGACCTCATGGGCTATTGTAGGTTGTTCAAGATTTCTGATTGGGATATTATAGCACTGTCTGTAATACAATCAAATGGTAATGTGTTAACACTATGTGCTTTGTACTGACAAAGTACATAGCGCTATTAGTTTCACTATAGCTTTCAGGTAGCGTATTAAATACTCATATATTCACCATTAGGTGATACAGGCGTGATTGCAAAAGACATCATCTAGAAAAATATTTTCGGTTAGATATCAAACAAAAACAGAGAAAAGCGTTATTCGTTAAGGCAACTTGAATGCAATATAAATTTTAAATTTTTTTTGGCGCGAATACAAACCTGAAGATATTTGACACCTTAGCTCTTTAATAGGAAAAGTGAATGCTACGACCAATGACATCACTAGATACTTGAGTATATATTTGAATAATAATTATTTGTTGTACTTGAGTCTAATGATTTTATGACCAGTGCCTACTTAAAAAATTACCCACAAAAGAAAAATCACTAAACCATAGCGCAGTTTTTCCCTACAGGAACGATTTTCGTTCTGGGGTGCATACGAATCACTATCAATTGGTTCAGGGCGTACCGCTGTGAAAGACAACAGATAGGTTGATTGTAAGATGTTAAGAATTGGGCCATATTTGCTGATCACCTTTACAAATTTAATTTTACCTAAAATCTCGGTAAGGTCGCTTAGTTGGATGACACCTGCATTCTTTTCCCATGCGACCTTCGGATCGTTGGTGACATACAGATTGCCCGCAAGCATACGAAAAAGGCTATTGAAATTTATAGAACATTTGGTCTTCTTTTTAATGCGAACAAGACATGATTTGCCTTAAAGAACCATTGACAGGCAACATATTATACTTGGTGAAACTCACCGTGAAAGTCAAGCAACGAGGAAACAATAGGCTCAATTGACAGCTCAGGCGTTTAAATGCCATGCCGTTATTGCGGCACTGAGAAGAAATAAGTAGATTCGTATTTCAAGTAAAAGTTTGCTTCTCGTTTATACGGGTCTGCTGCTGCTTTCAGTGCCGTCCCTACGTAATCTTCGTATGAACTGCTCTCTATCGGTGGTACATACAGCGTGCGTTCTGCTGTGTTCACTTTTAAGGTATCAAAAAGCCTCGTCCTGCCTGAGACCTTTTTCCCGCTCGCCGCTGCCGTCAGCCGCTTTCACCGTTGTGCTACCACTTTTGGAGTTCACTTTGCCGCTGTAATTTCGTTTGCCCCTTTCTTCCGCTGGTCTGGAGTTCGCTCACTAGTAGGGCTCGGTCACTTAACTCAGTAAGAGAATTTACGAGAGAAATTACGAGATATGTGAACAAGACATATTTTAGGTATTTACGCGAAAAAGTTGTACATATATTTTGCTGTTACTAATTTTTATTTTAGCGATGTTATAGTAATCCAGCAATTATGGCGTAGAATGTGTTCTGCGAAATAAAACCTTTTTACCATTATTTTGCAAAAACCTAATTGTCGCCACAACTACAGGTTCGTAAAGGCACTAAAGGTTTATATTGTATTATTATTAACTTTTCTTTTATGAACTTTTGATGCTGTATCAGTCTGGTCGATGAGCTTGTTTTTGTTACTACATGGAAAACCAAGTCTCAGTACCTTAGCTATGTTAGTTTTCTTACCTATCTTAGACAGTATTTTTCCTGATTTCATTTTCTACTTTCATCGAATCTTATGAAATTGCTTACTTATATTCCCATATTGGGCCAATACTTCGCCGAAGATTTACTATAAGGGTGAAATGTTTTTATTCTTTAAATACAAAATATAAAAATGAACTGTTCTGAGCTATCGATTAGCAGTTGTACGGATAATTTCTATCAGAGGTTCACAGATCGGGTCATATTTGTTTCGTAGATTCAGGCTATTCACTTCTCCTAGGTGCGGCCCCTTCTAGTAAATTGTCTCTGATAGTTTACTAATATCTGTGATTAGGTTCATTGCCCCGCGCGATGCGTGAAAGTACATAGCGAACACCAGTTATAAATGAAACACAAGTTTCTAAAAAATCAGCTTCCAGAAGAAGCAAATGAAGCAGAGTTTGCTCTCTATTAGAAAAAAGAAGCAGGATTACAATTGAAGCAACCTCTTACTGTAGGTCCATTTCTTCATGTTGGAAAATTTACCCTTTGTCGATGATACAACCTATCCTGCTGCTAAATACCTATTCTATTACCATTTCTACAAAATATCATACACATATGAAATTAATAAAATTAAGTCTATGACTAAACACCATGATAGGATTGGGACCAGAGGATCAATGAAGATTTTATGTAACCCCTCATAGCGACAATAGAATATCTATAAATTATATAACAAAAATTCATAATTATTGCTTGGACATCAGAGCAAATGTGTTTGGTGCTAATGCGAAGTAGATCAGCGTAGGCTACGGTCTTGCGTAGAACCAAATATTATTAATAAGTACATATCTCTACTTAAGTCTAAAAAAAAAACGATCGTAGTCCTGTTCTAAATAGGACCAGAAGCAGTTATGGCGAAGATACGGCACGATGGACGCAACCTGGATATTCTGTTTGAGAAATACAATATGGAAACAAAAATGCTGCAGCTACATTTTCTTTCTACTAACGAAAATTAAGTGTCTTTTTTTGGTTTTCTAAACCTAACAAATTTTCAGTTTCAAATATTAAACATTATATTTGTGTTCTGTGTGGATTTATTATTAGAACGTTAAAGCTCAGCTCTGGGAAATAGTTAATGCTTAGATTGAAAGGATTCATTATAACATTTGTCACGCTAATTCATTATTACTTATTATTGTGTATATTATTAATGGACATGATTATTTAGTGGAGATGTTTATAGGTTATACCTTCCAAAAAATACCTTCCAAACCTTATAAAAACACATATAAAAGCTATACCTATCCTCGCTAGAATAATATCACTATCTGCTACGTTCGGAAATTGACATTTTAGAAAAAATATTACCTTCCTACTTTTCAAACAACCCAAACATTACTTCGGACTAAATTACCTTTTCCAGTTTGAACGAATGCTCTAGCACTCATAGACATTACATTGAAGTAAAGTACAAAATGATGAATGGCATAGGGTAATGGGTGCAATAGACAGAGGGATCTAGCGCATTTTTCATCTTAATCACGAACGAACGCGAAAATATATTTATTCAAGAACTGAAAGGGAGGAACATTTCATTGAATGTGCATTTTAATTTTTTAGCCAACATAGCTATCGTTTCGAGATTATCGCGACACTTTTATGTTAGCCTCTACAAATTCACATACGAAACGACATAGGAACTCTGAAAGTTTCGAAATGATGTCGATGAAGTTTTTGGATGTTTGACTTCTGGTGATATTATGATGTGCATGATTTAGCCACGAATTTATTCTGGCTAGAAATCATGATTTCGTGATTATATAATCAAGGATCAGGAAGTGTTTAAACGTAAATATCACTGGAGTGTCTGAGTCGATACGTTCCATGATGAACAAAAACGGAAGGGTCAAAAGTAAATATGCTGCTTATCATTATCGAATAACGGCTAAAATTATTAGAGCAAATTCTAATGTTGTCTAAAATATTTTTTTATTAGTTTCCAAAAATCCTCTGTTTTATCTGTTTTGTCGACACGTCCTCTCCGCTTTGCCGTCAATTTCAGTAGGATATTTTAGCAGATAATATATATATCTTATCATCATACAGCTGAGCCTTAGAACAGTTATAAAAGTAGGCTATGCACTAAGCTACTTTAACTTATAATATCAAACGGTTCCTTAAACGAGCAAAATCAAATTATTTTAATGCCCTATATTCTACAGGTTATACAGGGTTACACGGTTGTTTTGTTTCTATATAATCTTAAAAAAATACCTTGCTAAAGATAAAGTATCTGAAAAAGAATTTAAAATTATAACGATAATGCACTAAGAAATAAGGTAGCCCATATACAACTTTTTAAGCTAAAAGCCTGTTCAATAAAGTGGTCTTTAGGGGCTAAAATTCATTGCCATATAAAAACAGATTAGATGTGTGTGTATATATATATATATATATATATATATATATATATATATACATATATTATAGACCCGGATTTTCTCATATTTTGACCTAAATTTTCTAGAATCAACTGAACATGTGTTTAATGATAAATTATAATAAGAAATCTGCTTAACGAACCTAACGACGAATCTTAGCTTGCGGTAACTCACATCGTCTTCGGGAGGACCCTTCTATCAGAGAAGTAAAATCCGCATTTTATATGTCTTAACTATTCCGTAGACAACAATATCCAACTGCGATTTATTCTTATCGTGTAAAAACACGAGCGTTTTTAATTTGTATCGAAAATCACTTTATTGACGATTTCTCCAGGTATAACAGATAAATTACACCTGCGACAAAATAAATACACCGCCGTAGGGCCGCTTTATGTTTTGATACATCTGCCATATATATATATGCTTTACGCATATACATATATAAAGCAGGCCATTTTACCCGCTTGAACTGCGTTCGCCCCGCGATATTAACTCTGCGCATCAAGTAGCTTTTCGTAGTTTTCTTGCATCATCATATTAATGAATCTTAGGCAAAACAATAGTAAACAAAAACTAAGATCTTCCATTTGTTTAACATTTGTTATCCCCGCACCTGCGCTTAATCGAATTAAATATATTTATATTTAATTATATCTCACACAAATATTAGATACGTCATCTGTTCCGAGATGATGTCAAACCAGCCGCTTAATCACAATATATATATATATATATATATATATATATATATATATATATAAAGCGTGTTGTTGTGTCCTAGTTATTCGACAAAGTGTCATCTTTTGAGTTTGATTGATTGAGGTTTGCTTTTTTTTGCGTTAGAAAGCATAGCATCAATTTCCTCATCTTCTCAGCTCACTATAGTCACACCATGACTGGGACCGAGGTGCATTGGATGTCCCAATGGAATCAGCAGCTTCAGTTTGCCGTTTTAGATTATTTACATATCGATATGTACAACCGCCGATTATTCCAATAATGAGTTTTGCATTTCTAAAAGCTTCTAAACGATCTGTTTGTAAAGACAACCATCCCTCTGGCACGCTAGAAGCGCGAAACGACCAGTACGAGTAACCGATTTTGAATACATACAAATGCCCGCGTTCGTGCACTGGAAATACTAAGTAGTCGAATTTGAGTATGATTATCTTTCATCTGAACAGGCTCGGTTAGATGAAACAGTGAGTCATGTCATCGATATCGTTACGTTAGAAGAGGAGGCCATCTAGGACAATCTGAAACGTGCGAGAATCCAAATTGATTACATTATTCTGTAGGCCAATAGGGAAAATAATAATCATGTTCACAATCTGGTAAAGGAAAACTGATCGCAGCGCCCCCAGACACCCCCAGATGGAATTCAGGGGGTTAGTCGATCTCGAGGGCCCAGGGGTGATCAATAACGCCACGCTGAATGTCCTGAAGCTTGCGCGTAATTCTGGCATGTAGCTGCCACTCATTTTGCATTGTCGGAATATACAGATCCTCGCAGCGGTTGTTCTGTCGATGGACGATTCGCTCAACCGGTGAAATCAAGACGGCAGTACCAGAACCAAACATTTCCAAAACTCGACCCTCATTAAGAGCCTCGCGCAGCTCGAAAATGGTGATTGTGCGCTCGGTTACCTGAAATAGCAGATGGAATCAGAGTAAATATGCTACAGATATGTTTGTAAGACAAATGGGTTTTCGGATATTGTTTATTTTCGAGAAATATTTTGAGTTGGCTTCTTGTTGTTCTGTTATTAAATTACTGTTTTGCTGGCGAAACATCATTACAAAGTTTATATTAGCTTTAACCAATCGCATAACTGATCAGTTGCTCGCCCAATGAATAGCAATGATTTTTGGATATCGACGAATTGTACTAATGTAAACTGTTACACTAAGCATTACTGATTGAGTTCCTTGATGTCTGAAAGAAGAAAAATTGCGCCGATATAATATGGGCCTAGGCCATCGTCTGTATAATTTAAGTTCAACCTGCAATCTGTACTTTTCAAAGTGTGTTTAGAATAATGATGACTATTAATAGTACTCTAAATGACGCTTTTGGGGTGATTAAAAATATTTTCTAATAATTATTGACTTCGTTTTAAGCAGACTAATAGGTGGATTGATATTTAGTCCCAACCTTGAATTCGTTCCACTGCCGAACGAGATCAAGTACTGAACGACGTGTGATACCAGGCAGGATAATTCCCGACAGTGGAGGAGTTATAAGCTCAGGTTCGCCGTCTCTGTTACGGAGGAACACAAATACGTTCATGGCTCCCACTTCGGTGATCTGCTGTTCGGGACCGAACAACCAGAGTACCTGCTCAAGTCCGAGTCTTTCAGCCTCTCTCTGAACAGCCAACGTGGGAGCGTAGTTGCAACCAAGTTTCTTGTCTCCGGTACCGCCAGGCCAGGCGCGTACGTATTGTGGATCAGCCAAAAGGCTGACGCCCCTGCTTCGCGTATTGTAATAACCACCAACCGGCCCTGTAATCACGTATAGAAAAGCCTCAGAGGAACGATGCACACCCAACGTGGGTTCGACGCCAAAGAACGTCGGACGGATATAAAGCGCACTCAATGGGCTCGTCGGAACCCAGTCACGATCGACGTCAACTAACCGCACAAGACAGCGGAGGAACTCCTGTGGGTCGAATGCCTAAAATACCAGATCGAAGGGTCCAAATCAAACGTTAAATTATTTGGTAGATGCATGCACTGATGAGAATCAGAAACTGGAGTTAAGGATAGAATTAACTAGGAAACTAGATTTTTTAAAATCTGTATTTTGTGCAACTATCGGACTATGCATAACCTTTGCTTCTTGAAGTAGCTATAACTTATCCGAATACTTTATATAAATGCTTTCTCATAAAGTGGCAATTTTACTGTTTTGGCTATGTTCACTCTCTCAACACTGTCGATACTCTAAACAACTAATAGCAATAAAAGAGGACACACTTCTATGACCCAATATCAAGCTAGTTTGGATCAAACGCCGCTTGTTGATGACGTGAGCTTCTCCGCGCATTTGTGAACAAAAGTCAGATGACCTACCTGCGCCCCTCAATTGTTAATACTAATAAATTTTAACACAAACCAGTACATACGGGAAGGCCAAGTCTTTTCGCAGAGGCTAGTAACCGCTGAACGTTCAACTCTGGACGGAAAAGTCGAATTTTTCCATCGTGACCACGGTAAGCCTTCATGCCTTCGAATAGCTCTTGAGCATAGTGAAGTACCTGCAAATGGTGTGGCGGAAAACAAAACGGATCGTTTTGCTATCGGCCATCCTAAATATTTCTACAACAACTAACTAAAAATACCTACAGAGCCAAAAAGCCCTATGGCATGTCCTATTTTTTCTTTCACCCACATGATATTTCATCATTGCGCATCGTTTTTGGCCTACATTTAAGCTATTGACTATAGCAGCAAAGATTGAATCCAGTGGGTTATCGTATCAAGAAGCTGCGCATATGAATCTATAGAAAACGTAGCACGTTTTCAATAACAGCTGGTGGGTACCTTTGCTGCGGGGTGCATCTGTAGGGCATGTACTGGACAGATTTTGGGTTGACTCCAGCCCGAGTCTCTTCTCCAGTAGCTTTCAAACATGTGATCGGCAAAATGTTTGCCGAATTGCAGTCCAGCCGTTTCGGGCTTCCTCTGACGAAGATGCGTTGGTTGCAGCTCAATATCAAGGTTATCGTACTAACAGAAAAGAAGATCGTATAATTATATAACGGATTATTAGTTTTAACTGATCATAAGCTATATGTGCAACTTAAACCTATAGCTATACCTCATAGAGCAGATTATTCATTATCTGTGCAACTTGTCTTTATACGATTTTTTTAAAATCACTTTTCTCTCTACTTACCACAAATGTATGAGATGGTCGAGCAATTTCTCGTTTAACTTCTCCGTGAGGAGTCCACGACAAACACCTCACCTGAAAGATCAAGTACAGAAATTTATAGCAGCTATATCAACGATACATTAAGCAACATCAGCGTCCCTGAGGCACCCAACGATGTCCACATCGAAATCAGCTTACATATAGAGGCTATGGATCTAAAAATTCAACTTGCAATTAGTATCTATGAATAACCTAGCTGTTTTTCTAAGAAAATGTCATGCTATCATTTTCGTATGATTATCTAGCTCTACCGGTTAGGTCTAAACCATACACGCTGCTAGAGCAATAGATGTGAGGAAAGAAAATCGATGCTCTCTGAGCAAACGGATTCCCTGCTCCAATACAGGATTGTTGAAAGGAGATTTTCTTCAGTGATCTGGCCACACGAATTCCACATTTTGACCATTTATAACGCATTTGTAATGTTTTGCTCATCAACAGAATTACGTTAACAATCGCCATTTTCGCCACAGGTAGGTATAACAGCTCGTGGGAATCTGTCCGCTTTTCATGGCTGCTTAAAACGAGCAGATTTGTAATTGAAGTATATTGTGTTTCGCCATTCTACGGAGCGATAACATTTGTACACTTAAATTGAACGAACCTCATCTACCAGATTCCATTTTCAAATCGGCGAGCGGAGACCTATGGACATCGAGTGCAACTCAATCGTTTGGGATACGCAACTTAACAAATTCGCAGAAGCTACAAACTCCTTGTAGTATGTAAAAATGGATTCGATAGAATTCAGTACGATAATTAGCAAGTAAGGCTTCGATGCGTTTCTCACTTGCTCCGTACGTAAGAATTGTTCGTCCTGATCGAAAGGAAACAGGAATTACGTAATAAGTACTTGTTCGGCGAGGCCATCGTAAAAACAGAGGAAATTTGTTACAGTCACTGAATACATGGCCAACAGCACAGACAAATGTCCGTCAGCGGGAGAAGCTCGAACTGGAAAACTTTGTATGTCACTCACTCATGGTTCTTCTACCAAATCAACATTTGTGGCTAATTTACTTATACCAAGCGATTTATTGACACGGAAGCAATACGCTGCTAAATCTATGATCGGGTAGCGTGCATTAGTCTTCTTTCACTAACTATAATTGATGAGCTCATTTCTTGTCCAATGTATAGAACAGCATACTTGCGTTACTAATTGGGAGTATCTAAATCCAGTACAAAATAACCTAGAGAAAAATAGTCTCAGGTGATCATGTCATCACCAATGGTCATGTTCTTGCATTTCATAATAGATACCTTAACCTTAACTCGATCATAATTCTAGCATGAATTGCCGGAACCCTTAAGCAAGGTAAAAGTTCGCTGTTCATTAACGGACAGAAGTTATTTTGGGGCTTGTTGTGTTTACATAATAGCTCAGTCTTGCGACTGTTTCCAGCTGGGTGAGCTAATACAGGACCAGTGCATTAGAAAAAGTGATCGTGTTAATACTATAGATGTAAGGTAAGAATTATTCACGTTTCTGTAGCAAACTTCTCTATGGCAGTGGGTTGATCGTGACTGCAAATAGTTTCCCAATTTTTTAATACTGGTAAAAAGATTTCAGCACTGGTAACCCTGAATGGCGTTTGCGTCGTTCGAAAGCAGCAGAACCTTTTCCGACCTTTCAGTCTGATACGTGCACTGTGCGAGGGTAATTAAGCAACACTGATGTTAAAGCTACAAATTGTCGAGCTGCGTAAGCTTCGACCAACCACTGCGGCCAACTACTCAACACGGCGGGCATTTTGTCAACACGCACAGGATGGCTACTGAAGTCAGTGTGATTGAATTTGTGATTATCGCTTTTTATAAGTCAAAAGAGCCAGCAAATTTTCGATGCAGCTCAAAAACAGAGTCCTTAGTTTAAGCAGTCTTATTTAACTCAAGATTTTTCCATCTGCCTGCCTAAAAAGTTAGCTACTGCCTTGTTCCCTTGAGACACCTGATTACTACACGTTATTGCCATATCTACAAAACGACGCTATATCTGCTAGGCGATGTACGAAAGTAAGACGATTATCCCAGACTTGGCGAATACCGTATCGTGTCCGACAGAATCGCCAATCAAATGACCCCTCCGATCATTTTAAAAAGATCACTGTTATCATCATCGTCAACGATTGCGGCATTGCGTTATCTCCACTATCCAGGTTTTCGGCTCGCACATACCAGGTAACGTATCATATCCCCGCAAAACAACGAAGCCACTCTCCATTGCAAGCTTCGCCACGCAGCAAAATATTCCAATTATAACAAAAACGTCTTTGGTATCAGCTGTAGAAGGGGCGAGACGATTTTATTTGTCGCGATATGCACGTGGCTTCGCCAGTACACATTCGAACTGCCCTCTATCCACAGTAGTAGGTATTTGGAACATATAGTCGGTTCACTCGGCGCTGCCTTACGCTGCTTATCGTCTTCATTCTTGGTTTATGTCTTGTCCAATAGTCCTGTCGGTACCTTCTCGCCCATGGTTCGATTTGTCCGGGCTAGCACTCCGCCTTTTACTCTATCCTTCTATTCTATTTCGTTGTCCGTGCGCCTCAAAAGACGTTCGCCTCTGGCGGCGGTTGCGCAGTTACAGTCGCGGCGGCCGGCTAAGCATTTCCCCTTTCGACAGAAAGCGCGGGACGTCCAAGGTAGCCCGCTGCTTCGACTGTCTGTATAAGCTTATTTACCGGCAACCGTAGCGGTTGTTGCCGACGGCTATCTGTTACCGTACTTAGTTAACTGTTTGTCTGTATGTATGTATCTGTGCGTATCTCCCCTGTGACGTCGACACGGACTCCCTAACAGCGCACGAAGGGATCTTCTCATGACGTTATACGTATTTATCCGCCGGCTGCATAGTGCGGACAAGGACTGCAACCGGCAAACGCGTCCCGCAAGCGGAGCTGACTCAGAGGGGTCGAACTTGGCTTGAAAGGGCTCGGAGGGGAAGCGGGGGAAGATGTGTATCGAACAATAATGCTTTTGGCAGTCAGTCATTATAAGGAAAACCACGTTGACACTATGTAGAGCACAATAGACACTTGTTACTCTTCTCGTACTTCTCCGCGGACGAGAATTTGTGGAAGATAATATGAAATAATGTCTAACAAAATGTAAATAAGCTTACTTGAAACAACAAACTTTTTTTTTTTTTTTTTTTGAGATCAAACTGATTCTTGGGCTTGTAAAATTATTTTATTTATTAAGCTTACTGCTAGGTTATTTTAACTGACGTTTATTAAGGGTTACGATTTGGGCTAGACCGATCACTGGACTATTGTCTAACGCGTTAATAGCTATGAGGATGTCAGTATACGCACAACAACTTAATTTGCTCTATGATGTAGTTGTCGTACCCAATGTTCCATGCGAGTAAAATTTACGTTATCACGTACTCTACGTTATGTGTCAGAAAAGAAACTTGAGTTAATGTATTCTTGATGGCCGCGCTTAGCTGTCACGTTTAACTATGTAAACGAGACGGTACTTTTACTAATTTAACCAGACGCCTTTTGGTAAAAAAACAGCAACTTTTTTACATTGTTGAGGTGTTTCCAATTGGATCGAGTTGGAATTACCCGCGTTAGCACCGCTGCGTGAATTTAAAGCAAGCTTTAACGTGAGCGATGTAATCACGATGTCGGCAGCCTTCAGGCAGAAGATATCATATATACGAACCTCTATCACAAAAAAGCCGGTAGCTTATAGCCCACGCAGCGAAATCGTAATACGAACAGTTTACGAAACGACATAATTACTTTCGTCACTTTGTTATAGTTTCATAGAGCGTACACGTATCAAAGAGAAGAAAACACTTAGCAAAAAGTTGTCGAGAATATATTCCACTTACATTACTCAGGTCCGCATAACTATCTAACAACAGTCGTGTTTCAGGGGGAGAGTTCGGGGTGGTGGCGGGGGGAAGAGGGTGGGTTCTGCTAGGCGACCACAGGCGAAAGACGGACTGAGCTATGCGACACCTTCCACAGCTCCAGGAAACGCTTGAGCACTATAACGCCAGTGGAACAGGGAGATCGTAACGAGATTTCGTCCCGCTGTTAGCTATCTTATCTACTGTCTGGCTGATAATGTACATAGCATGATCAGCATCACTGTAGTCATCATCAGTGACGGCAACAGCATCTCTACGGTAAATACACGGGTTGCGACAATGAACGCAAAATTAAATCGATGGCCGGTGGCTGCTTTCTGCTACGACTGCCGTTTACCTACGCCGGCTAGGAGGATCCTGTACTTTGCATAGCCCACACCCGTATCTTAAATGACACTTTTCAGCCGGACAGACCAACCCCTTGGTTACCGTTTACGCTGTTCTTTCTACGCCAATCACTGCATCCCCGGACGTTGACTGAGAGATCGTAAAAGATCTACGGCAGCGCTTGTCTTCACTACGCGCTAACTAATCGAATCATCGACATAATTTATCTTGAGAGCCAATCTACGCATTTCTAATGGAGATTAACGAAAGATAAATTAAGTTGGCAGTAATCTAAACGGAACGTTCACAACATAGGTGCGGCACATGGGGCGATGCCAAGAGAATTATACAAAAGATTTTTCACGTCTTTAAACGCATGAGGAGCTTTGTGCATACTGAGTTCAGAGCGTTATTGGGCAACTATGGAATAAAAAGAAAGATTGATAACGTATCAATCAAGAGGCTGAAATGTGCCAGTCGTTATAAATGTTTCTTCCAATTGACAGACGGTTCATCTAGCAGATATTCAGTAATTGCTCTGATTAAATATCTGTTATATATATATATATCAGTTATTTTGAACAGGCTATATTCAGTCAAAGTTGATAACGAAACAAGCTGGTATATGAACAGAGATTCCATCAGATGCAGCACTTTATATATGACAGCCAAAGGTAAAAACAGCAAGGTAGTTTCAAGCTAGACTAAGGCAGCGTGTGGACTAAAACTTCATTGGCTGTGCGCGTGATAGATTTTGCATAACAGTCTGCCGGTCGTAGTCTGCTGGCATGAATCAGTATATTAGATTTTTTTCATGCTGAACCGATGTTAACAACTTCTGTGCCAATCAGGTTTATGCCTAATAACCCGTAACCGTAGAGAGGTTTGGGCGCAAATTGAGCGATGGTCAATTTGGTCACCACACGAAGCTTTCGAAGCTCTATCCTCAATGCTCTTGTGTACCCGACGCTCTATCCTCGCTGGTGTTGTATATCTTGTGGGGTGTTTAATGCAGGTTATCTTGCTAGCAACGGACGCCCGCGGCATCCGACTCACTCTGTAGGATACAGACTGAACCAGCTTCAACCAGACACGTGTTTGGTTTTGAAGCTATCAATAAACAGCCCAAAGAACAGCACCGAAACGCTACGACGGGCGACAGACATCTGGGGAGCCCGTATTTGATTTGACGAAATTGAAAAATACCGCCAATAGTAATTTGTCGTACTTTGCATCGACATGACAATTAACTGTCCGCCTCGATTATACCTCTCCCAGTAATGGACAGTTGCTGTAGAGACAAATATGAATGTCTCAAAGGAAGTAAGAGCCTTTAATCTTGAACTAGCTAAACAAACTGACAGGTTTATTTATTCCGCAAATGAGCGTACTTAGTTGTGCAAAAAATGATCCCCAGCCGTCGGCATCGGCATAATGATCTTTCGCAGATGGGCTGTTGGCAGCATTTTAATGATACATTCTTATAAGCCTTGCCTAAACCCCAGCCTATTTTCTACGCATCTGAGTCTGAACAAATCTGCTCTAAACCTTTCGAAGGGCACCAAATTGATTTTTTTTAAAAAATAAGCATTGGCTTGCATAATCCGCCTGATCAATGTAGCCATGTAGTGAAGGAAGTTCTATTAAGCTACGCCAGTATAGGTCAAAACCTATTAATGACAAATGTTCGTCTGCAGGTCTCGTGCTAAGAATAATGGCTTTCTAATTTAGGCATTTGCACGTCCACCGATCCATGCAGTTTATTTTCTCTGCAGTGCCTGGCAAACAAGCTAAGTATGCCACATTTCGTTATCAGCAATGTACTGTAGAATTAAATCACTGTTTTCGGCTTGCTTATCGATGTTTTAGCCTTAACTAGGGTCACTGATTTCGCGTGCGCTATGAAGATACTACATCATTAGAATCGAGAACCTAAATAACAGATTATAAAATCGACCCTCAGACGCTTACACTATAGGGTTTAAATGTGTTCTTCGCTGTCGACACTTCAGCCAACTCAGCTGTGGTCGATTCGACAGCAGCCCGAACCGGCACTCTTTTGATCGAGGAACTGTCCTGCCAACAATCCTTCGGGACGGTTTTTTCTATCGTACATTGTACTTTGTTCTTGAACGGTATTTTTCACTTACATCTTTGCATTCTCTATCGTATTTCTGGCTTGGAAGACGTCGCATAGAAACTGTCAACTAAGGCGGCGGAAAAAAAAGTAAAATTGGTGCTAAATTTCCTTGCTGCGAAGGCCGACAGAAAACTCAAACGTGGGGCTGAATCGCTCCTGCCGTCGACCGAAGGGCCTGACGAAGTCTCAGTATGGCCCGAATCTACAAAGCTATCATTTACGAAAACAATGTATACAAAAGTTGCCGCCCTCCGGAATTTAACGAAGCAGCCATTTGGGAGACAATGGGCCAAAGTGACTGAGATGAATGAGAGGAAATCGCTTTTCCGATTAGCCGCTGAACAGGATCGATCCATATACAAATAAACCTAAGTGCACCTAGTGTGTTACCGGCACATCTGCTCGTATGCACAATATGACTGGTGTTTTACCTGTAGAGAAGAACATTTTGGTCTTGGGTAGTGCGCTAATGAGAAAAACCACAAATAAAATATGGCAAAGGCTAGAAATGTACTATAAAATAGTAAAAAATGGCCAGCATTAAGTAAAGTGAGGAAGCATTTGCGGTTCTAAGATTTCCGATTTATAGATAGACGGGAAAAATGAAGGCAATGGAACTCACATTATTAACCTTTACTAGCTTTCGCAACAATCGGCAGGTTCCTCGGGAAAGCATTCCTCTGAAGGCCTGTGTCGCAAAAGTTTCTGAAGTTAACGTATCAGCTGTGTTTCTCCCTTCACTGTTGCGATCTTTGAACCGTATCAAACGTCGTTGTCCAGCAGTAGTGAGAAGGACAAGGCAAGCCTAAAGATCGCCTAAATGTTCACCAGCACCTCGAAACTTGGGTCAAGATTCTCTATTCACACTAAGGTGGGTTTTACTTCAGTGATCGTTGCTCAACAGTTAATTGGCGCGCAAGTTCGGCACAAGCTCTATTGTGGTCGTCTGTTCCGTTTGCTCACTCCCTGTTAAGCTTGTACGTTTCGTCGTCGAGTTCTCAGACCGTTCTATTCTGCTTTTCAGCGGGGTGTCAGGTCCGGTCCCGTTCAGTAGCCTTGCTGCTGCTGCTTCTGCTGTTGTTGTGCCTTGACTATGTGCGACTGATCGCCCTTAAAATCACTCTGCCGCTCCATCGTCAGGACTGGGCGTTTTTCGCCTGCCGCCTCGTGGAGAGGGCGCGACCCGGTCCGGCATACGTAGGAGAGGAGACCTAAAGTCGATACCATGGAGGGAGAAAGCGTGCAGCTGAACAGCCCTTCCGTGGACACAGGCAGGCAACAAGGGACAAAGTTCGCCACGTGGACGTATTGATTGGTGCTACCACCGTATGACTGAACAGTACCCAATAGCCGCAGTGATCACCCACGATAATGACGGCTATAGTAATAGCAATACGAAAAACAGCAATAGGCGCCAGGGCAGAACAACGTCGAAGAACACAATATTTGGTTGCCTCATATAAGTTCTGTGGTGAGCCGGGGCGCTAGCAGTCTCGTACGCCTGCAGAGGCCGGAACTGACCGGAGATCGAGAAATGCCCCTACGAGAGTATGCACTTTGGCGGGCAAATGCAACAACGGGAAACGTACAAGAGAACGTTTCGAGAAAGACAACGTAGATGAACGACGCAAGGTCGACGCAGCTGGCGGATTTTCTCGTATTCGGTCTTATCAACAACATCATCGTTATCATCGTTACTGGTATGATCATTCGAGCAACAGCTGTAGCCTATCCACCCACAGACACATTCTGTAGCATGTGCAGTTTCAGCAAAAAGACAACAGTCAAAGCCCTTTCCCTTGTCATAACCCTTTCTCGAGATCTATTTTCTTTTTCTCTTGACATCAGTTAGCATCTTAGTGGGTTCTTTGTTCACAATAACACACTGCAGTATAAGACAGCATAATAACAGGCGACTGGTTTGCCGTGATGGCGCTACCAGCCTTTGCAATAACAAGGAACGTCACCTCATCAGTGTGGCACATATTCATAGACACGCACGCAAGCTTGCGGCCCACAGTCTTGATAAAAAAAAACTGCGACAGCACGACGTTCTTCAACGAAAGGACAGTAAGATTTGCTACTCGATCAACAAACAATGGGGAGTGGGGGGGGGGGGGGGGGTAAAAGAGAAAAATGGCTGCTACGGAAAAACTCAACTCACTGATACGTCCGGAGCGGTGCTGTAGTCCGTTCGCGATCGTCTCAGGCCTCGAGTATGGCTCCGATGGGGTGGCAAGAAGGTTCAATTGACGGCAGCTCGCTCCACCATTTGAATCAATGCGTGCCAACGGCGCAGTCGTGCCTCCCTCAGGAACGCGTATGGGCCTTATAAAGTACGGAGATTTGTTATTTACAAGCAAGCAGTGTTTTGTTAGCGTTAGCACCACTCAAACACCAGCATTATCGTCGGCAATATCGGCATCTTCATCTTCATGCTGCTAACGTTTCCTTGAATCATTACACACCGCATTCGAAAACACACCACATTTTCACCTGTCTATGCCATTTCAGCAGCAGTAAGCAAAATACCATTGTTGCGTACGACGCTATACAAAAAGGCGTGACTGACACCCGAGTCGGTTCCCAATAGTGAGCTGTTAATGAACTCGGAACTAGGAATTGTATTAGTCGAATGGTAAAACGACAACCTTGATCATCAGCGTGAATATCGATAGCATAAAATCAAATAGGTCTGTGTTAAAAACGTTCGTTACATAGCGATATGTACACGAGCGGGATGAGTCAGTATAACATAATTAACAACGCAAATACGTTTAGGGTCTGCTAATTGGTTCTCACCAAAGCTATCTATAGCCGTAATGGCGGTCTACAAACCTATATAATATCTGACAAATTTCTGGTTGTAAACCAACGGAGTTGATTCAAATTCCGCTTTACGTACTCTGGGAATCTCGCAACGCTATACATAATTATACTACTGTGGCATGTTTATGCAGACTGCGTTCATCATGCTGCTATAAATCGATGCCTGACCACTTAAAAGACAATACTTCAACTAGTATTCTAGTGAAGTATCTTGAAATAATTAAAAGACACGGCTGGCGTTAGCAAATAAAATAAATAACTAATACGTTTTAATTACGCGATTTTACATTAATTCTTGATGTATATGCTAAGGTACATTAGGAATCTGGACAGAACTTGGTATTGTCAGGCTAGAACATTAAGGTGTCGATATTTCAATTTCAAGGACATATATTTTACTTCATTAGCCCACCGCCTCAATAGAACAGATCGGCATGCATGCATGAAAACAGTGTCTGTGAACACCTTCTTTGAAGCGCTTTCCCAGAACGCCAGTTAAGCTTCGCTCTGCAGTAACGCGTCGACGACCTGCTGTTGTTACCGCAAGAGTGGGACGAGGAATAAGCCCCTTATGCATATGTATGTAGATTGGTTAGTTTCTAACGTCTTCCGCTGAAAATGTGCAAGATTCATGAGGTATTCAATTGGGTGCCACATGACTGTATCTAACGGAGATTGCCCGCGATAGTACATTAGCATAGAGATTCTTCTGTGTGTTTTTACAAAGCATTTTCTTATTTTAGGGTTGATTTACAATTTGTGTTTCTAGCCGTCCCAAAAGACGATTTGCATTTGATCGACATGGTCAAAATATATAAAGAAATAATATAAAAAGATGTTTATAATAAAGATGCTTTATTTAAGCATGTTTAGTTTGACCCAAGGTGTATCTACTGGCTATAGTATGGGCCACAGTTATATAGCACTTGTGAGTGTAGCTTTTACGTCATTCGTCTTCCAGATACGTCTTTATCAGTATTGGTTTACCTAGTAAATCAGTGGGTCAAGGCTGAGGAGGAAACACACTTTATGCATATCTGATATTCGTTTCATAGTTTCGTTCGGAGCATCTAACCGTACAAACAATGTTATAGTCCCTTCATAAGAGAGCTAGTAGCTCGTTTGATTGATAAATAAAAAAAAAACATCTAAAAATCTTAATCAAATTACTCCCTCCGAATCTATCATTTAGAATTAGATTGTCCCAGGCCACTTATGTTATTACACCTCCCATTTATCGATGAATTCGTGATGACAATCACTTGCTGCAAGCACAAAAAGGTCCGATTAATGCAGCAATGTCCAGTAAAGTGCCCTCCCGTTTACCCACACACTTACATATAGACCCAACGTATCCTCCAAAACTTTAGCAGTACTAGTGCAATCAATGATACGTCATAGTTCCGGCGGAATCGATAAGACAGCAATGAACACAATAAGCTCAAATTGACCCCCCCCTGCCACCCTTCATAATACAGCCGCTGGAAGGAACATGAGAAGTTGTACAATTTCTGCCTTCATCTAGAACATTTGTTGCAGGAACTAAAGGAAAAACTATTCATTAATCAGAAACGAGCTTTTCTGTATGACATACGCTTCGCTAAGCTACTGTTTAGGTTGCTCCAGAGACGAGGGTCGTTCGTACATTGATTTTGGCGGTTAAAATTAGTAACATCAGACTCAGCAAACGTATTGCTATGTGATTTAAGACGTTTCTTTTTTGTTGTATACAGCTATATGCGATATCTTCCCAAGCCTTTTTTCCTTGAAATAAGAGCATTTGTTCTCGCTCTAACCCCCTTAGGACTTCGGATGATTTCAGCCTACCTAGATCTGTCAGCGTAGATGGCATGTCCAAAAGATCTAAGAAATGCAATTTGCACCCTTTCAAAAAATAGTTTCTTCGCAATACGATTCGCTAACAGGAAAAGTGCTGACCTTAGAATGTTGAACGTATGGGATCGATATAGCAGCGGAAGGACGCCAGAAGAAAGAAGACAGGACAACTTTTTTAAGGATCATAACTTTATTTTGAAAAAAATGCCACTTTGGACGACTTACAGTATTCGATATATCTAAACAAAGAACGATCATTGCGGAAGACACTTCTTAAGCCTTATTAAGGGACATTGTTCTACCACACAGGCTCAAGCTCTGATTCAACAATCCTTTGAATCAGAATAATTTAAACATGCCAGCTGTTAATATAACAACTGTGAAGTAAATGTCATTAAGATCCGCCGAGCTAGAATATGTTCTGACGAAACAATTTCATATATCTTAGAGTAAGCACTAAATATGCTATTTTCGCTTGAGAAGGACTCATACAGCCGGCGGTAACCACTCTTTAGGGGATCGACAAATCGATGCAAGAAAATGCCACACAATCATTTCACATTGGTTATTTTTATGAACACACTTTGTTGGCGACGAACTTCGAAAGCTCTACATGAGCGAATCTTCCCGAAATGAATTTTTATTGTTTAGCCTGGACGAGACACTGGCTCAATACTAAACTTACCGTATCTTTCATCCTGTAACGAGAGACCACTAAGTAAGCGCGTTGCGTCAGCGGAATGTTGCATATCAAAATAAACCGTTGCCATCTTTGTTCCTGGCGGGGCTTGCCTGGGAATACATTTATTCATAATGTATACTTTGCGTCGTTGCATGACTCGGCAAATCTACGTAGCGTTTCCGAAGTTGCCCAAGGTTCTGTCACATATGAGAAGTACTCTATAAACTCGAAATGGCAAGATATAGACATAGAATAAAAAAGAGAAGTACTTAGGACTATCGCGAATTAAAGTAAACGAACCATGAGCATGTCTGCTTCGGCGCAAAACGCTATAGGGCGACTCCCTTAACGACTGCTTCTATAGTAATTGAACGCGCACATACAGAAAGCCTGACAAATCAATTAACAAAATCAATATACCTGTCTTACACGTACGGGTCGTTTACTATCCATGTATATGTATTCATTCATATCAGACACCTATAACAGGAGGCGTAATATAACGCTGAGACTACGCCGCTTTAACTACGCTATAAAAGCTTAGACCGTAGTTAAAGCGGTGGTATACAATATAATCGTTCAAGACTTCAAAGCTGACCATACTATCTAATTATAAGGCTCCACAAACGTAAATATTTTACAAGATTCTACCACGTGTATACAAGCACGCTTCACGTTTACTTCGCTTATGCGAAATTTTGAAGTTCATTAGTCTTGTTAGGATACAATTAGTCTAGTCTTCATTGCATAATATTATTATTTTTTCATTATACCATTATTATACAACTTCGCATGTTCTATTATATTTGTATTTTTTTTTTCTAGTTTTGTATTAGGGTAACTGAATAGGGTGAAAACTACTTTACCGGGCCTTTTTTTCCATTGTTCACTGTTAGTTGTTATAAAAAGTGATCTAATTATAAGCCATAGTGTGTGCATATTATAAGTTCTGTTTGTGTATATTTTGTGAAACTTGAATTTAAATACCACTTTATTTTTGTTTGAAGCTTTTCTTATCTCCTGTATAAATGCAAAAGTAATTTTCTCAAAAAGCAAAAGTTAGTGAAAGGCTAGTGAAATTGCTCTTTCAGGCGTCAGCACTTAAGCACCCAGTGATATCCAATTAATTATCCAGCGATCACCAAAGCAGTACAGGGCGATAAGGCGCCTGAAATTCAACCAAACAAAATTTAGATGTATTTTTGGCCAATACGTACCTTTGAGGACAGAGGTTTTGTATGAAACTTTTTGTCAGCTAATAAACCAAGTTGGAAATGGTGATTGAGATTATCATTATTTTTATTACGATAAAAATGTACAATATCCGCTTTTGATGATTCTTTCGTTTAATATGCAGCTAACGTTCGTACATTTTCCCTTTTATAGTTTTGCTTAAGCTAGCTTTAGGTAGAGTGATGCGGGTGAATTTAATATTGATTAATCTATTTGTATTATAGTAAGGTTCTTTTATTCAAGTTCTTCAGGAGCTGTCGTAAAAACCCTTTAAAACCCTCAAAAACCGTCGAATTCAAAAATAAAAATAGGTTCAGTAATTGAATTACACACGCAGTAGGGCCGATACAGAGGTCACATTTAGTGAACATATCTAAAAGAAAAGATGTAATTGACTAAGGGCCAGTTTACATGGATCAAGTTATTGAATCGAGTACGCGTTTCACCTTTAATACGCTCTTCGTCATCTCAGGGTGAGGTACGAAGGCTAATAGACATCGCGTCACACCTAAAACAATAATAAAGAATATTAAGAATAGATTATGCGACTAAGCATTAAAGGCAGGGTGGGTGAAGTACTAAGTACGTGGCGAAGACGAGCAGCCCTTGACTATACCATTGTGGAGGTTTTAGGATTCGCAAATACGAAAGCATTGCTTGGTAGTGAATTAGAGAAGTTCGTTTTTACGATACCTCCTTATACTGTGTTAGAACGCAGTGCAACCCTGAGTGTTCAACAAATGTCCCTCTCAAATTTGACACAGATTATATATAAAAGGAAACCAACGCTTCTAACAGTAGTTGTTCGATATTTGGCTTGCTGCTTTACTGCACTGTGTCCGACGCTGGTCGAATTCAGGACTTGTTCCCCCTAATTTCACTGGCATGGATCTATGCGGCTTACTAAGGAAATTTTAAGGTATAACCTACTGATAATTTTATGATCTCTCAACTTACTGTTCATTAAGAAGAGATATCTAATAATTAATGTGTAGTGAATTACGTTTAATAGAAATAGAGAACAACAGCTTAAACCTTAACTAGCTCTTACCTTATCAATTAGGTCCTAGAGTTTACTCCGGATGGGGACTCCTAAAATTCTCATTTATCAATTACGCTTGCTTATAGAGTGAATCTTTGGTAAGTTTATGATATAGCCAATGCGTTAATTTGACGTTTCATTGTTACGCAAGAATGTCTTATTTGTGATGCCTTCACCGTAGCATTCTTGGTTTCCCTTTTTCAAGGAATGGGAGAGATTACGTCAACGTATGTTTTGTGGAAGTTTAAGCTCACCACGCCGAATAAACCTTGTGATCCAAACTTGGTGAAAGGCTTTTTCTGCCCCGCCACAGAGCGGAAACATTAGGAACCGCGTTAACGTAATTTCGACGTGTGGCTTCTTTAATGAGGTCTCGTATGTTCAAGTGTTTTTACAGAATGTGTGATCTTTTCCTTAGGCATTACCTTAAGCATTTGCTGTCTCGTTCTGAGTGGCAGACTTATTCAGGAAGCCAACACTATCTATACATAAGTTTTGTTCATGAAGCCACGTGCACGCAGATTTAGTTGGCTGTTCTTAGAATTAATTCAGCGTGTCTTAGCATTCCTGCAACCTCAAAGCTGTATATGTAAATAAAGTATACCTCTGGCAAATAAAATAACATGATGACGTAAAGCTCAAGACATAAACGTAGAATAACTTAACTCAGTTGAAAACACGCTGGGATTCAAAATATGCTGATAGCGCTCAGTTAACGAGGTGTGAAATTTTGCGTAACCGATAATATACATGAAGCGAGTCACGGGTGGTACACGTGAGAGAATATTTGAAGAAATGTTGCCCCATGAACTTCTTTACAAATGCCAACAATACAATACTGCAGAATCACGTTACATCTTTGTATGGGACAATGTGCCAGAAGGGTTTTTCTGGTAACGTGGGAACACGATAGCGATTTATGATAGTCTATTCTAGGTTTGTATGATGAACTATGATGCTGATATCCGTCCTGCTTAGACCACATTTGTGCGTTATTTTGATCTTACGAGTAGAAACTCTCTATTCGAGCCTCATGACAGAAGAAATAGGAAATTATAGCCTTGCAATGCGCTATATGCAAATGACGTAACCAGAGGAGGTTGGTTAACATCAGGTCATAACACTCGGTGACCCACAAGGAAAAGAAACAGTTAGCAAAGAAAGGGTTGCAAAGGAAGAGAGCAAAGAAACATATTTGATCTGGCCCGATAGGAATTGCTGCTGGCCATTGTTGCTGCCTGATGTTAACTGATGAATCAGACTTAGTGGATCATTTTTGAATTGGAGAGTAAATATGTTCGTGGTCGACGACACAACAAGATATTAGTGGCATCAGCCGATTTTTGGCTTTCCGTCAAACGTTAGAGCAACAGTTCTGCATCACTACGTTGATATACGGGCGTCCCACCCAAATATAATTGACACATTTGGACATTTAGACATGTGTAGTTATCACCTCTAACGAAAGCTTGTCCTTTATACGCATTGTGGGGATTCATTACAAATGAATACGAAAGGATTTTTTGTTAAATGTTGAAAAAATTAACTATCAACCTATTACTATTATCAATTCGAGTCATAAATATAAATAATTAAGAGTTGAAGCAGTAGTTTACTAAAGTCAGAATTTTCACAGAATGATTATTGACAAGGCTTAAATATCGCGTCTATTTATAAAAAATGATATAACCTTTTTTTTTTTGTATTTAAAACAAAAGCAGCTCTACAAGTACGTTGTTTACATTTTGAATTAAAAAAGCTAATAAATGAAAAGGTAATCTATTTATAAGGATAGGTTTATTTAACGAACTTTTTTGATATGCGTCCTTGCATTTGCACGAAGATATATTAAAGGTTTTTAACGAACTACTTAGTCCATGGAAATAAGGCTATTCTATAGAAAATGGAACATTTTTGAAAGTAATTTTTGGAAAAGCTTTCGCACAATCTCATGCTTAGATAGTACCATTTATTTCAAAATAAAATATGAATTAACAATAACCGAAAGCAAGAATGTCTTTTGAAAAGTCGATTTTACTTTTTTACTCCTTTCTATTATCTGAGTATTAACCTAAGGAGCTAAAAACGAAAAGAAAGAAACGAATGGACGAATATTGGTTCGTTTATGATAGATAATAATATTAAAACGACATTAATTTATAGCTGTTTCCTCAATTAGCCTTATCAAAACCAAATTACTGAATCGGTTGTTTCGTAGCGTTTGTAAAAAAGTCTGCATAAATATGATTTGTTATATAGCTTAATTACAATATGACAGAGTAATATAGTAACTACAAGGTGGAATTTTTAAAAATTTACTTTACAAGTACTTGGGGCGTTTCGGATCCAGTTTCAATAGGTAAGTACCAATAGCTATAAAACGAACTTCAAGTGCCTGGTTATCTAATGCTAATTGATCAAAATGCACAAAATATTTCTGCAAGGATATCTTCTGCCTAACTTCAAAACTGTTATAGGTTATCGCAATAATCTGTGATAGTTACAAAATGATACATCCGGACGGTGTTATTTAGGTAGCAGACAGGCTATCGGGCAAAGATCATAAAATGTATTATAAGTGTTGTATAACGTGTGTACACTCTCTATGGCTTTGCGACTGAAATTAGCAGTCAGTGTAAACACCTACGTAAATTCTATGCGATATAATTTAAGTCGGTTGTGTTCTGTGGGTATGGGGGTATGAAGGGGGCCATCTATTTGCAAAATGAGTTACACGAATGATTCGATAGTATAATTCCTATTCTGATAAAACTAATAGATGTCTTCGACAATGATAACAATTTCGAACGAACAAATTAACTAACGATATCACAATTAGTTTTTTTTTTTTTTTTTTTTTTATATATCATAGTATCGGTGAGGTTTGGAAATGTAAATGGACATGTATTATATTTGTTTACTATGCTTTATTAAAATATTTAACTATTTAATCAATCGTATATGTTAGCTGTTATTATGTCACATGACATTAAAAACAAAAGGCTTTCGACGGCGTTTGTATTAGACCTGACATAACTACGTTAAACTAGTTCTTAACAATTACTATCGAATTTTATGATTGTCTGAGCTCTCAGGGTACAATAGTAAAACATCTGAGAATGTGAAGATCTCCTCGCACGTAACGCGAAATAGTTTTGTTGTGCTTTTGCTCTATTGGGGTAGGCCGGGAAATCGGTATTAGTTTGGTCTTGTCTAAAAAATAATTTGTACAAATAAAGTCATCAATTTTCTTCACTTTGAATGGATTAAAGTATAAACAGATATGTAGCGGTTCCTTTATTTACTCAATAAAACAGTTGCAAGACGTATTGGACTCGGAGTATTTGTACTTCAATTAGTTGGTCACTTCTGTCTCATAATAATTAAAATCCTGAAAACTAGGGTTGAATTTCGTTTTAACTGAGTACCTATGACCTATGTCAAAAGGTACCAGTATCCTTAATAATATAATACATTATTTAATGCGTAAACAACCCCTCCGTGTGCACTGAAGCTTTCTATATAGCCCTGGGAAAAAGTGGAATCTGTTTTCCTTCGATTTATATAGGAGATTATAGCACGAAAAGTATCTGTAGTTAGCTTATAATAAAGCTTTTTCAAAACTCTTCAGTAATTGGTTAGGTACGTTGTAAGCTATTTTCTCACAAATGTGAGAACTTTAACGATTCATTGTAGTAGAACTGGGTATAGTTACACTTGACCAGCATGAATATATGGTCTCTGCATAGGTGTCGACATTAGGAAGTTTCAGTTTTTGAAAGACAAACAGCTTGTGCACAATTTTAGACAGCTTGAAAAGCAATGTCAAAGCTACAAGTTGTTGAAGTCGGTTGAGATGAACTTTTGCGTCTGTTTTGTAATCAGTGTACCTGTTACACCGAGCAATGCCTTTTTCAAGATTTATTTTCATTAGATACAGTGCTTAGTGAGTGTCTTTTGATCAGGTATTACTTAGACAATAGCATTAATGATGTCCGTGAATTTAATTGGTATTCATGCCACCTTAAGAGATTAACAAGTAAACTGTTCAGTAAATAAGGCTAAGAACAACTTGCTAAATTAATATTATCTAAGTGACTAGTTTAGCAAGTTCGCAAATCCATTATGTAGGCTTACTTCTGTGATCATCACGTGGTACGTACTTATACTGTATATACATACAAATACTTATAAAATTCTCATATAACGAAGGCTATCAGGATCTTGCAGCTGAGCTTCTACACAGGCTTTCATGGTTTCCTGCCCTCATAAGAAACGCTATTGTAGCTATCTGTTTTATCTAAAGTGAATTGGTTGTACCTCTATGGCCCCGGTAATAGGATCACGTTAGCGATCGATGTTTATCTCTTTTATGGACTAACAGTGTATAACAGAAATAATAAGAAATCTTGAAGGTACTGTAACATGATTTTTATTGGACAGGTAACATTGGACCAAATCGCTCCTCTTTAATTTTTTTTTTTTTGGGAAAATACTGCTTAATGACAGACAATCCTTTTTGAAACTAAACAAAGCACGCCCATCTAAAAATCGGTACTGGACCGTTAAATGATTTGGAATAACGTATTCATACTCTCAATAAAAACATCATTTCACTATTACTTTGTGGAAGGTATCTACCGGTAATACCGGTACGTATTTATGCTTTTATATTACAGTAGTATTAGTATTCATATTTAATATAAAAATACCAATTAACGCAGCAGTAAATGTAAACTCACTAACAATAACCGTAAAATGTAAAATATTTGCGGGTTAAAATAAAGTTATTCTTATTTTGAATTCAACACCTAGCGAACTTTTTGGCGTTCAAGTGGGCAGATGCCGGTATTAGGATACCAAGCATTATATATATGCAATTGACGGCTAGGAAGAACCCGAGGGAAAATAAACATATTTAAGAAAAGTAAAAATAAATGGTAAAAAATGCATGAAGGCGTTTGCTTTGGATTAATGAAGTAATTTGGTAAATTCCATTTTGTAATTCGCAAGGCACGAGCGATATTTTATTGATGATTCCTTTTCGCCCACAAGTCGCCCATATTATATACATATTTCTGACACGCGGTAAATATCGGATATAGGTATTTCTTAAAGCAAAGCGGTACTTTAGGAATTTTTTCAGTCCAAGTAAATGCTTAGAGCCATTCGACTTATTATAAAACATTGGGTGAAAACATGATTCTTTGGCACTTTTAACTTGTCAAAGAAACCGAAATTTTTTTTTGGTGACTCGACTTTTGTTGGATCTCGTCTGTGATCTTATTTGTAATTTTTAATTTTTTGTCCGCTCTGATTAGGCCGGAAAACCTGCGTGCTATAGAAACCCTTTTTTGCTTCGGGAGCAGAGAAAGAAAGCAGAGAGAGGCCGGCACAAAAGTACCCGATTTGACAAATATTATGCAACGATTTCCCTAGCGATTTTAGAACGACACGTTGACTTTTTCTAGATTTCTCTACAAAACATTAGTGAAAATATGTACGTGCTTCCTAGCTCTGATAAAGAGACAATACATTTTGTTAAATTATTACATTTGGAAGTGTTGTTTACACCAAGACCTTTCCCTATGTAGTCCTCAAATCGGTGCTCAATAAGCCCATTAAAGTGGAATGTGTAAAATATAATTTGAAAACTTCCTTTGGTCATGATTGAAATAAATACTCATTACTCATCTACCTATAAAACACTAAGCAAAATTTACAATTCACTTGGCAATTAAAACGTTGTTCGTGCTAATTGTCTAGATTGTCCCGAAAAAAAAACAAACTTTCGTATCTCATCTTTTAACTCTCCGACGGTTGTAAAGATAATTGCTGAGCTATGGTCGTCATTAAGATTAGAAGAAGGTAAAAAAAGGTTTACGTTAGGGTATTTTCCCTATATGATTTACAACATTACAACACAGCTGCTTCGACCACGAAATGCGTCTTATCTGTGCTCTCGTACAGAAAAACACCAAGGACACTTATTGCAATAGCGATCGATCGAAATTATTTGCGCTGTTCGCACATTTGCGATACTATCCCTAATATTATAGATACATTGGAGCTGATTTATTTTTCTATTAGCTCGACAAGTTAACCTATTGTTTTGTGAGTAAAAAAATCTTCCTTTTTAAGATGAAGAAATTATTAAAAATATTCGTAAAAAATTCTTAAATAATAGGATCACATGATGCCGTCTCGATAGCATCGGCGTCGCCAGCGATTAAAAAGATGGATGGCCAGTGCATAAGTATTCAATGAATAATACTCAAGATGCTCTTGTGGAAAATATTTTGAACGGTAAGCAAAAGAAAACCACTCATATATGGTAGCGGTAGTGCAACGATCCAGCTTCCATGAAAATAATCGGCTGAAGCTTAATGAAAAAATCTGATTATTACATAGTGTTTCCATAGAATGCGCATGTAGGATTTAATAAAACTGATGAAATAAACGTGAGCAAGCATAACAGTGTACATGATCGACACTGGATTGAATCAACGAAGTTCTTATGTTAAATGATAAGTAACCTCGGCCGAGAATAGAATACGAATAAGACCTCGACGATAGCGACAGCGTAACGTCATGACGAATTTTTTTTTTGTTTCTTGCAACGTTCTGACTCAAAAATATAGATTCACATATACGAAAACTTATCTGCTAGGACGCTTTGCGTAAGCAAAGGTTAGTTCCTTATTTGCTGAAACAATTATTGGCTCACAATTATCATCATCAAAGCAAACTAAAGGTATACTCGACGTATGATATACTTAATATTAAAAAAACAAGAATATTTGCTAACTACCATTTGCTTATCAGAACAGTTTGTGTTCTTCAGTAAGGTGTCCTCCTAGAAGACGTTGTAACGTAGGCGGAGTGATTGGATAAAAGACCTTACAATAAGACTATAAAAAATAGGTCAATGCTAGTCATGCATACTTGTAGTTCATCCAATACTTCCTATATACCGAAAAGAATATTAGTTCTATAATTGTAGCCTTTAGACTTATTTAATTAAAAGTCATCTAGGATCTCATGTAGGATACCATTTATACTTAATGGATCACACTAGTGACCTTATGCAGAGTTTTTTTCTCCAACCCTATTTCAAGAATAACAATATTTAAAAAATATCAAATAAAAATAGCTAACTGTCTTCACATTGATTTGCTGGAAAATCGATAAACTAAAGTCACACCTACAGCGTTAATGGTGATATGTTTTGAATGCAAATAGGTTATCTTCAGTTGCCAGTTTAAGGTATTTTCTCGTGACATCGTTGGTAATAGGTACGTACCTATTATCTTTAGTCTCTGTGTACTAGTCGTGGCTCTGCCTCTGGGTGCCTCACTGTATGGACACAACGGTAGCACAGACGGCTATCGGATGTTCTAAGTCCGAAAGGACTCAATGAAATGGATACTCTGTTTGTTCTCTCGGCCGCTAACTCCGAGCACGGTTAGCCAGTCGCATCGAGCTCAATTATCGTCACGTACAGACCCTATCAGCGATACGACTGTCTGTGCATCTGCCTGGACTTCTTCGACCGGCGGTCCCAACTCCCTCTGCAGTTATCTTTAGGAGACGGCGTCGTCAGTGGTGGCGGCGGCCAACAGCGCCGGCTGTCGATAGTCTAGACCGTGAATGGGCTGTTCTAACTGGCTGCGACCGGTTAAAGGATACGCAAGGAATCGTCTCATTTGGTATCTTCCTTAGGAAATCAAAGGAGAGAACCACAGTAGGAAGTTACATGTAAACGTTCTTAGACCGTAACATGACAATGGTGCCATGCGGTCCCTTTGATAAGACGAAAAAACAGGGACATTCATGTAAGCATTGTAAAACTAAGTCATTAATTTATTGTATGATTACTAACTCGAAAAAAACGTTGTTTGATAACAGATGAGGTCGACGTCACTATGTAAAAATTGTACCTATTAATCTTAAGGTTGTATTACAATATACGAAAACTTTAACTAGCGTTTCGAATTCTCTAAAAACACATTTGATGTTCCAGTTGCAAGCCGGTTAGAAGCTCAAAATTTTCCGCAATTAGCAGACTCATGGTACTCCGTCGTACGCCTAAAGAAGTTACTCGAAAGTATCTTTTGTTGTCCTTGTCACTTGTTGCCCATATGCATAAAGTGGCCGTCAAGTACCGAAGTGCCAAGTACCAAGCGGCCCACCCAATACACAAATGGTATTTTAATATAACCAAGTCGACATGTAGGATCTGAGCTTTACCAGCAAAAACAAGCAATATGTAACAGAGGAAAGCAAGTCAAACCAAAATTGTCAAAAAGAACATAAGATCAACATATAACAGATCTAAGTAAACACAGTACGACATAATGAGGTATAAAAAAAATAGAGGACTTAGTCTTCTGACGCAAAAGGAGTATATAATGCAAAACGACCCGAGGGAATGGGCTACCACTCTTCAGCAACGTGTAATATGCAGTCCAACAGTGAGGATCATATACAGAACTCTGTGTGAACCGAGAAGAGCTTGACCCATCTGGTAAACTAAAGACTTCGTTCTTTACAAAGGCTTGCATCTAGATAGCAATTAAGTTTGAATTAGCTTGACGCTGTCGCCTGAACGAGCTTGACCGGATCACGACTACTACAAAGACGTTAATAAGTCGTTGAATAATTAACTGTTCCTCTGGAACAATATGAAGTATGCTTGATGCGATTTTATTTATAAGCTGTATTGAAATGAAAGTCTAATCTAAAGTATATACCCTCACTAAACTCAAATGAAGTTTATGCATTAAGATGGAGTACGAATTACGTCACACTTAATCAAGTTAAAAACATGTATACGAAAAAATTAATTGTGGTCGGTAGATAATAATTTAGAATTGAAATGGTCAACTTTGAAATGACAGCTGTCCAGATAAGTCTAAACAACGTGTTATATACTTGAATAATGGCATACTGTTAAATACTCATATAGCAGTTCAACGAATTGATAACTGAAATGATAGGACAAAATCTTTATTGGCAATATCAAAGAGAATGGAGAATGGTATATTGAGTTTTATGCTTCCTTTCCTTGTTTTCCATTACGTATTCGGTACGTAGACTCTATCGAGCGTCCTCCTTTAAAAAAAAGAAGAAGAATCTGAAAAGATCTACTGCTTCGAAAAGTAGCAGACAGATCTCTTCAGAGGTGTCAGGCAGCGTCTGCTTTAAATTTTGATATAATAGAGATGCATCACGCTTTTAACTAGGACTAAATATTACCGAATCTGGGAACGCATGCATAATTTGCAATAATATAATTTTCCCGAGCTCGACATTTTTTCGAAGGATTATGGCCAGACGAAAGAAATCGGCGTAACATTTATCAATTCTGACAATTATAGCTAAGTACTGTAACAAATAAAACACGATGCGTCAACTAGGTCTTCACTTACTTGAGCACCTATTCAGCCTTTAATGTTGAATACATAAGTTAGGAAAAATTAATCATTAAATTTGTAAGCTTAAGAGTGACTGTATCGTTGATTTTTACTGCCTACCGGTGCTGTTGCCAATTATTCAGTAAAGCAGTGGACACGTAGATGGCTCGTACGGGTTGAACCAACGTTTATGCCGCTACTGAATGAATGCGTGCCATTCTTTGTGTACCACAGCACCGGCGATCATCAAAGGGTTGGTCTTTCAAAACAAAAAAAAAAGGCAACGGGATCCTTTCACTAATCTGAATGCACACTCCAGCGCGAAGATCAAACAGAACACAAAAAAGAAGATGTACAAAACATTCGAAGGGAAAAAGCAAGCTACGAAAGGAACTTGAACACGCAAGCTGATGTACAGGATTACACTAACGTGGAACGAAACCTGGTGAATAATGAATGTTCTGACCTCCAAGAGCCTTAAAGCTTGCTCCTTCAGAACTGTCATAATATTTGATGAAAAATCTTTCGGTGATGACAAAGCTCAATAAAAAGACTATGCACCGGAAATCTGAATACTCGAGGTATCGATTTATTCTAGATGTCTTCCGGTTCAGCTGATTTAATTGAGAAAATATCAGAATCCACACATGTGACTTTTTATCTGATAATTCTATCGAAAGTCTCAGTAAGCAAAAGCGTTACGTAGATGTCTTTTCTAGTAAAACATTTCCGTCTTCGATAACTTGTGCGATGACGATGATTCCAACTTCATAAGGCGACGTGTCTTTTTTAGAGAAAACCATCGTTATGCTATACTTGTTGAACTATAGAAGGCCTAACTGATAGTTTTCCTGTCAGGACGCAGTCGCTCTCTGTTGTTGGTATCTAACCGAAGCAATACTTCCTCCTAAACACACATTCTTGTTGAGATATTTCACAAGACATTTAAATGCATGAGGTAAAGTAACATTTGATTTGGTTTGTTGACACAGTTGAATAAGGCAGATGGCAAAAGACTACGAACATAACTGTTTTACAATAACGCATCATAGTTTATGATACACTTATTTTAACCGTGCGCGATCGATTGCGAATATATATTGAAATCTTCTTCAACTTGCCGATTTTGGCTATCCAAGCATTTTATAGAATCCGCCAAGTTTAGGAAGTTTTATAAACTACAAAGCTACTTATTTTCTGAATATCACGAATTAACGCTCAAAAAACGTTTATTTTATCAGACGGGAAGCAGTGCAGTATTTACATTCGGGTCCAAAGTAAACACTATAGTATATTAGCGCTGAGTAGGGTCTTTAGTGCCACCGGAAAACTATTACACACTACCTAATGTTACCCTGAAGAATAATTACAGCTTTCTACATATTTTTATTTAGATTACTTTGCGAAACTCGTTGTGAAAACTCGATATCTTACGGCCGTTCTCGTCCGGTGTATAACTTCTACTTTAACAGAATTCACTAGAACATTCCCTGCGCATTGTAGAACAACGAATCCCACGAGGCAACAATGAAGACAAATCATTAGCACGCAAGAAAACTCTAGTCAGTTTCATGATCAGCTTGTGTCAAAAAAAACAATGCAAAGTACATATCGCTGCGTCAAGTTATATTTATTCCCTAACATAAATGGATAAATTGTTGTGTGATATGATCAACTGCTGAAGAGAAGTACAGCTTTCTCCCTGACTCAACGAAAATATATAACATTTGCTGCCCGGTTGATTTCATTACTGTAAGATCGGTTCCAGTGCAAACTGTTTCCCGCGTCGTCGACTACGGTTAGATCGTAATGCTTGTGTATTTGTTTTGCGATCAGTGGCTATCTTTACGGCTCGCAATTCGTTTCTAGCTGTGCGTTCTCTCATAGACTTGCTGTCCGTGACTCATTGCTGAAAATCCACGACCTCTACAGTTGTAGTGGGTCCCGTTGTGCCCCCGGAGACATTCAACTGATGAAGCCTCCAGAACCATAATGATAGTCACAATCAAAATGGTCAATCGAGACCGAACCTTACTGACTATAACGTCTTACCAATTGCGGTTTCTACTTGGAACTAGCACCATGTTACTAGTACAAAAGTGAACTAGTGATGGCAAAAAAAAATTTTTTTGGCTATTCTATTAAAATGTCGTTAGTTTAATATATGGCGTGCTGCATGCCCCTGTCACAGGTTGGGACATCTATGCACGCCACGATGTACGAATGCGACTTACGCTCGGGTGATAAGGTTTCGTAAACTTGATTTGCTCAGTAACTAATTCCACTAAGACCAAAACACAATTCCGGAAAAAGCTATGCTGGAGACTACATCCACTTTATTACCGGAAAGAAATTATTTGAATGTCTTCTCTCCAATATAGTTTATTGCAATGTAGCACCACATTAATAATCCTCGTTTTTTCATAAATATAGATCTTTGTGTAGGCACTCCCACCACTACTACAAACACCAGATGAAAAATCGCAACGCTTTTGAAAAAAGTGACCCTATCCGAAAAGGTAATACCGTAACACACCCGAACAGTAAGCACTATTAGCATTACACTGTCCTCCGAACATCACGCTGTTAATTTTAAACCAATCGTGTCACAGGTTCTGTGGACTATTTTGTCGAAGTGTCGGCAGCTTCGAACGATGCTCTGCTAAATCTTACTATGTAGTGTGGGAAATCATTAGATGCGTTACGACTAAAGAACTTATGGATGACGCTTCACTAATTGGTCCTGCTTTCCCTATCTTTATTCAGTAGCGCGTAGCCGACTCTATAACACTTGTATATTTTTAAATTGGCAGGAAAAAACGTAATTGAAAAATCTTTTTTTTTTTTTCACTAACCCTTATTACTAATCCGTCATGTGCGATTTGAGTAAAAATCGTCAACATTGGCAGAAATAAGACTCGGCAATTTTCAGGAATTACACTGTTGTTAGCTTTATTTTCATTGACAACAAGCTAGTCATGCTTGTTTCTGGTGGAAAATATCCGCTTCTTCTTGCTTGTATTTTCTTTATCCTGATACGTCTGTAGCTACTGAGCATCGTGCTATTAACGGTATAACGCACGTTCTATGTACAAGACAAACTATTTCTTTGCAAATGAATTCAAAAACACACTGGTAGAGTCAGCTGAGAATAATTCTTCTTATGCTCAGTTGTTGGCAGCAATGTCATTCTCAGCTCAATTTTAACTTTCCATTCCCATTATTACACGAGACTCGTGGGCTATAGACGCAGAACCGAGTTTTGGAGGAAAAATCGGAGATTATTGAGAAATAAAGTGCTAAAGAAATAAGTGCTCTGTTACTCCTTGACACAATAATTGGCTTGTAGCGAAATACAAATAAATACGTCCATTGTTTATTTTTCCAATCTATTTTGCATGTCTTTCTGGAGATAGAATGGAGCTAACTGTAATGAAAATGTTATAAGTGTAGTTTGTATTACTGCCAAGGACAGTTTCTCTAGTCAGACTTCGAATTTATCCGAGGAAACATGCACCTTGTATGCTAATTTTAGGTTGCACGGTCTGCACAGGGTTATGATGCTTAACTTAACTAGATGGACAATCAAAAGCTTCTTTCAAATACGACTTGAAAAAGACACTAAGCTGAATAACAAAATATACTTATTAAATCATTGTGTTTCCTGTAGACGCACCCAAATAAAAAAAATAATACTTATTCCTTACTTCTTTGGCAAAGATGCAAGTAAATTGAAATTGAAACTGAACAAACAAGGATTTCATTTAATTAAATTGTATTTGTAAATCGCAACTATTATACAATAATGTTATGCCATAATAGGGCTACTAACGGGAAGTGTAATTGATTTTTGGTAAAATTGATTCGATGATTAATTTGCAGCTCTAAGGCAGTATGCTTTAGTTCGGTGGCGGCTCTAGTCTACTAAGTTACCTTTTTTACCAAAAACTTATGTTCAATAAAACCTTATAAAGACTTGTATAAAATTTACTGTCCTGGATACCACTTGCCAAACTTCACTTCCCAGCTTTTGGACTCTTGTTATCTAGAGTCAATATGGCCATATATTGCAAGGCGCCCGATGTGTCAAACAAGCTTACTTTAACACGCTTATCCTTGAATCCGTCTACTGTACATTATCATTCATAGAACCTCTTCAATCCAACAGCATCTGATGATTATAGCAATGTGGCTGGCCTCACGTTACGAATTCCCTGCGCTTCGAAGCCACACTGAGGACATTCGAATTTCTCGTCGCTTAGAACGTTGCTTGCCACACAATAGTAACAATAAACGTGCCGACAGCCAATCTCGTGTGGTTGTGTCGGTAATTTTGAGCAGATGCCGCACGTTTTGTAGTCGGCAAGACTGCGTTCCTGTATGAGGCTAGCTCTTGATTGTTCCCGCTTGCCGTAGAGTTTACGAAGAGCGTTTCGGAAGAAGGATCGACTTCCGCTCGAACTAATTATGGGCAGTAGAAATGCTAGAAACTCCGCAAAACTCGTCCAGAGAAGTTCCCGCGATAGGGTCTCATAGTCTGGTTGACGCATGCTCGGAGGTCTCGAATGATACAGCTTGATACCGAACAGCCGATAAAGCAGGCTTGGGTAATGGTTTTGTGTGATGAACGCGTAGAAATTGGCGACGCCGGCTAAACGGATTATTCCGTCTATTACTGTTGCACAGCGCTCCGCACGAATCTGGTCACGAATGACAATATTCAGAATACTAATTAGAAACCGCTCCCGGAACCACTGGGTTCCTGCAAGTAATAAAAGCATCGACCACAGTTTCCATTTCATTAGAGGCTTCCCACTTCTATCAAGCATGGACAAATCCAGAAGCGACTGGCCAACTGTCGCAGGCTGGTTCTGTAGCAAAAGCACACTAAATAGAGAGGCCTTTATTATAGCATCTACCTCGAGCGACCAAAGCGCTAGAAATTGGCTGCGTTCGAAGTATTTGAAAGCACCAGTTAGTTGATTTTTGAGAATAGTAAAAAGCTGATCGTCAAGTTCGAAAGCGTCTAACTGATCCACTCGGGAACCGATTAGCTTAGACACGGCCATTGTGATTTTTACCACAGGGCATAATTTTCCCAAATAGTAAAAACCACCTCAATGGATCTGGACAACTCGGCACACATGCGCACAAACACCGATTAATCACTTAAGCTTGTACTAAACTTGTATTAAAGCACTTGTATTAACCTCTGAGTGTTCCTTTTGATAAGAAATAAGTATATCTTCTAATCCAACTATGGTATTGTACCACTATACGGACTTTTTATCCAAATAGAACAGCTACTATCTGTGGCATATAAACGTCTATGAGCATGGTTCTGACGATAAGGAAGGACTACTTCTGCGTGTCAAAAATTCCCAAACGTACATCTCTCTGTTTTTCATGTTTGTTTACGTTAGGAAAGGGAAGAAAATAATTTCGAAAATCGATGCTGGGTTCGAAGTCATAGCAAACACAAACTATTGCTTTAAAATCAATTTTTCGTATTCAGGTTGACTCGGTATAAAATTTTCACCTCATGCCACATGGGAGTAGCTACGCCCTTTAACCTAATTTGAGATTACCATTCGGCACATAATATTTGTTTAAAGCAATTTTTCGAAATACTACTTTGCGCTGGTCAACAAATTCTATCCGCGCATGTGTATGGCTATCGCGGGGATGTTCGATAAGAGACGGACTTCTTTCTAAGTGAAACAGAGCAGGAAAAATAATAAATAAAATTTAAATAGTGGCCTTTTTATCAAAGGACAGAAACAAACTCACTTAGTTGTACACGGCGTAGTTGCAAGCCATGTTCGCCAGGATCTCGCGTAGCGTTGCCCGTGTCCAACGGCAGGTTCGCTTGAAAAGTTCCGGTCCTATTGAACCGTACTTCAAGAAGTTTGTCCCCCGACGTGCTTGCCTTTATGTGCCTGGCAGTGACATATCGAAAATAGAAAAAGTTCAAAGCCTTGATGTCGACGCGCTGATTCTTGATTGTGAAGATGGTGTAGCTGCCACTGCCAAGGTAACCGAAACACTGAATATACACATAGGTGCATGAAATGTTGAACAAAATTATGCCTTTTCTTTTGCTGTTATATGACTTGCGTCGTTCAAAGTCAACTACAGTGCCATTATTTACTACTCCAGTGTTTTCTGGGTCGACACTTCTGCTTCATTTAGTGTTTTATGGAATGTTCTAGGTCGAAGATTTTTAAAAAGAAACGAATAGATTCATGTTGATATCCCAGTAATTGTCATTTTGAATAATCAGTTTAGAAACTTCACAGTGTATTATTTAGCGATAAGATGTAAAGTCCATTATTGAAAATTCAATGGCTTTAGGTTAAATGGGAAAGACAAATTGCAAGGTATACAAGAAACTAATTTACTTCTTGTAGAAGAACGTTGTAGCTGTGTTGGGTTATGAAATTATAAATATTCCGGTAACGAAATCTAAAGTTGTTTACGGTCGTAACAGAACTTTACCGTTTATTTTAGTCGATAATTTATATGGAACAAAAGATGAAGTACTGAACTATCCCTTTTACTTGTATTCTATATATATGTTCTTAGGAAAAAACCTGCTTTAACCTGTTTTGCTGTCCAAAATATGAAAAACGACTGTTATGTTCTAGTGGAATTTTAAATCAAGATTTTTTATATTATTTAAAAAGCTCTAATCAAGCTGTCATAAGCCGTCCCAAATTACAAAATGTAAAAATTTTAACATAAATCGTATACAAATATCGCTCGAAAGACTATAGCTATAAATGTTTCAAGGTTTACGTCCAGTACTGCTGTTAAGAATTTCTTGGGACGGTTGCCCCCACAATGTATCAACGCCCGATTTCTAATCTAAATCACTTCATATTCTCTTAATTTTAGTGATCAAACGTGTCGCCACTAAACCGTCATGGCGACAGGATTATACTAGCTGTACGTCATTTATTTTACACCCTCATGAGACCCTACATTCCATATGCTATCATTAAACCATATTGTTTTTGGTGGTTAAGATGCTAATGCTCACTGTACGAAAATCTTTATTTATGTGGTTCGTAAATGTAGACTTCTTTTTTTTTTTACTTGACTAACATAATGTTGATGCGAGCGCTCATCATGATTCTATTTATCTTTACATTTTTGTTCGTCTCATTAAATATTACATATTTTACCAAAAATGTTTGCAACATTTTTAAAAGTGCTAGCCTTTGCCTACGTAATGCAGTATTTAGTCGTTCTAAATTTGTTGGAGGTTGGTGATGAAGTATTGTTGTTTGGCCAGCACAATGGAATAGGCAAATTTTTTCTACGTTAAAACTTTCGCGATAGCTTTAACATGAATCGACTTTGCCTTTCACAGCAATATATACACATAATAGTAAAGTGGATTATGACACCTAAGAGAGAATAGTTCATAGAATGACAAGGTTTTTCTTTTTCAAAAATATAGATATCTTTAGATGCACTTTTCGTGTACTCTATTGAAAAACTTTTTTTATTGCTAAAAGAATAGATATTTCAATTGGCTACTTAGCTCTGTCGCTTCTAATGGAATTGCTCTTGCTCGTATTTACCTTCTAGTACATAATGGAAGTGGATCTTCTCAGTGTAGGAATACACGTTTTACGTTGAAAGGGTTAAAGTTAAATAGGGTGTTGAAACAATGAGCTAACTCACGTGTCATGACAAGCGAATCTTTGCAGTACAATACCAAATATAAATCGTATACGATCCCCTAGCTCATTATTAAATTTCCACATCACTGCTAATGCATTTTGTTGAAAGATAGCTAATTAGTCATGTGTGTTTTTTCTGATACATTAGGAGACAGCACGCGACACTATATTGAAAGCACTGGATTCGTTCAAGTTCGGCCGGGCGGACGTTGGTGTGCGAATTAACTCGGTGGATTCAGGATTAGCAGAAAAAGATTTCGATCATATATTTCAAGCCAAACAACTTCCTCATTCAGTTTATCTACCAAAAGTTGAAAGCGTGGAACATGTCACATGGGTAAGAGAGCACATGTAATGAGTAAAACAGTAGCATATGTGAAGTCGAATGCCGGATGTTTGTGCCGGACAGATATTGCACAGTTAGCCTGTAGACGCCTTGACGATTCTTGTTTTTTTTTATACTATAATCGCTAGTATATAGTCAGGCTATACGCATATGTAAAAGTACATCGGACTATGCGGATGTTTACAAGATATATTAGTAATTTAAATAGTTTGTCTATTTTAGGTTCTAATTTTTCGTGTATCTCTTCCTGTTGTTCAACATTAGGTGGTGGACCATGTTAACAAGCGACTTCTAAAAACAAAAGAGGACTCTTGTAAAATGCTCAATATTGTCCTATACATCGAATCAGCTATTGGACTTATTTATCTTAAAGACATCCTTCAACATGCATCCGAACTCTCGGAGATAAGCCGTGGCGTTATTGATGCAGTTGTGTTTGGCTCGGATGACTTTACCGCAAACATCGGTTAGTATATTTACGCTGTTTAGTTATACCAGTTGCTGTTTCTTTTTTTTAATAACACCTGTGGTATAGTTGTGTCAGTAACGTCATATCTAAACTTACCTAAGCAATATGTTCGTGTCAAGTGACTCTTCGCAATGACGAAAATATATCTCCCAAGGGTAAATCAGTTAGCCAAAAATAATTTAAAGAAATTGCTTTCTTTATCGGTTTCTGTTAGGTTATAATGTAAATATAAATCTGCCCGTCAAATATCCTATCCATTATTAAAGTTAACTTCAACTGCACCTTATAAACCGATATAAATGAAATTTCGTAGCCCGAACTCCAACAATACACTTTTTGACGGTTCATTTGTAGCGGTCTCACGGATAGCAGGTCCCTGACTGAACACTCAGGAATTACTAGCTAACCTGCTCAATTTAATGCGGCAAATTTCAATTAGAATAGTTTATGAAGAGAGAAGAGGGTGACTTACGAACTGTAGTGCTATGTGGTGGGTTATCGGCTGTGAAACCACCACATCATGGTAGTAATGGCGATAATGGCGATAAATGATGCATCTTTAGTTTTTCATTTTTTTACGACTACTTTCAGTTAGCACCAATTAATTCGAACTAACTCTACTCAAACGTAGAGCAAAATGTTTGGGTAGAGATAGTTCGAACGCACAAATGTTAAATCTTGTCGGCAACCAGGAAAGTCACTCCTAAACTTTAATCAAAGTAGAAGAAGACATGTTATTTGTAGTATGTATATCTATTTATATTGAAACATGATATTGTTGGTCTTCAATTGGCCTAAAGAGTACGTACGATTTTTCTATAATATGAGTACTATTCGATTGCCCAAACTGTAAACTTCCAAGCAGTCTCTTTCAAAAATAATATTCAGTAGTTATCTTTTGTCTAACCTTTTAAAGACTTGGTATTTTGTTTCGTGTCGAATCTTGCTACAATTTATTTCGTCATGGTAATTTAACCGTCTTCATTTTTCAAGTTACTTTTTTTGTAATAGGAAAACATGGCGAGACTGAGTCAGCTAGATACCTATTGCAAACTAATTCACTTGTCATTTTACATTACCAACTCTTTACGAAATTCTGTTTACTGAAGTAAGTGATTAAAATCGCCCAGATCAATTATAAGAGCCGTTATTTCTTAATGAAGTTTCCGCTATTGTCCTTAAAATGCAAGAACAACGGTGATAATAGCCTAGATAACTTCAAATAACAATGCAAGAAAACTAGGCTTCATTGATGATCATTACGCCATTGGAATAATGGCGCGAATAACTGCAAATGAAGAAGTATTTAAAACTGCACCATACTGATTTCATCTATCCTATGGTCAAATATGCCGAAAATGTTGCAGACTGCTAGGACATGGTTCCATTCGATTAACATGAAGTTGTGGGCCCGAAGTATTAAAAATTTGTAAGCAAGAATATCCCCCCTCCCCCACTTGTAAAAGTACCTACCAATCAGTTATTATTATAATTAAAATTATAATTAACATTTCTTCAAACAGTTTTTTGATTAGTGATTGATTATCAATTACGCAAATATTTTCTGACTTTGATATTGTGGAAACTTGCTTCATTTCTTAAAGAAAGCAAGACGTGTTTTGGAACACGCAGACTAACCTTAGAGCTTGTCTCACACACTGTTTGAACATTTAAGCTAAACAGGAGTCCAAGTTAAGTACTCAATAATTTGTACTATAAAGGTACTACAAAACAGATCTTTTCTTTGCTCTTTCGATAAGGCCCATTAAATTTAATCTGTAATTTTTAGATAATATAGCAACAAAGGAACAGTAGGTTTAGGATTACGTGTCAATTTTCAGTTGGAGAACCTTTTAATACCTACCACATTATAAAGAAAATTATAGAACAAATTTATACTAAAAATAATTTCAAGTTTCTTTAGCATATAGTAACCGAATGTAACCACTTTGCGACCAGAAATTTCGAAAAAGACTTCCTGATAGAGAACATACTAATTATCGGAATATTTTGGCTGCTTTGACGTTATTGTACGGTTTATTTCACCTCTTCATTTGATTTGTAACGGTTGCCTTGTGTATCAGAATGATCAGAAAAGCAAAAGACACTTGACGAGGCATCCTATAAAATTTTGTCAAAAATCTATTAGTTGAAAAACGGTACAGAAGCGTACTTACAATCAATTTCGAAAAAAAAACGCCACTTCGGTATTGTTATTGCCGTCATCGTTATTTTCGTCGTCGCTGCTTTGGACGTACGCGTCGGCCGGGGAGAGCGGGATCTCGACGGTTGCCATGGTGTCCGCGTGGAGGCGCTGGTTACGCCGCCGCTTAGATAACTGCCTTTAGTGATAGTATCTCCAATTATTTAGTTAAAAAAGTTTTTATGCATATTGTGATGATAAGGATAATGAACTTTTATGATCATACATTACGTGTGTCTTTGATGTTCAGCACAGTTTCCTAAACGCTTAGTTTATAACACATAATGAGGGGAGGGATGGCGTCGCCAGCTTAGCTTAGGGGTTAGAGCACTGGTCTTGTAAACCAGGGGTCGGGAGTTCGATTCTCCCAGTTGGCTGATCTGTTTTATGCAACTTTATAAAAACGTACCGAATGGTAAATATAGACATGAATATCTTGCGACATTGTCTCTGCATTAATGTTACCTCGATAGTTAGTAGAATGTATGCTACTTTCACGTATTGGTTCAGATTTAATAAAGCAAAGTTTTCATATTCTTTGTCATCCTCTACAGGCGCGCAGCGCACCAAGGACGCTCAGGAAGTGCTGATGGCTCGTCAGCAGATCGTTCTATTGTGCAGGGCGTTTAAGGTCCAACCCATCGATATGGTCTACATTGATTACAAGGGTGCGTTGTCCTAACAAAAAGATTTCCTTTTGTATGTATTTTATGAACTGTTGCATTTAGATGCTATTTTTGAGACACTACTCTTTGCAATGTTATGTGTGCGTCGCATTGTATTGACTTCTGTAATGTAGATTCAGAAGGACTACGTAAGCAGGCCCTAGAAGGCGTAAAGTTAGGCTTCACGGGAAAACAAGTGATCCATCCATCGCAAGTGCCTATTGTTCAGGAGGCATTTTCTCCATCCAAGGAAAAAATTGAGTGGGCCAAAGACCTTATTAAGGAGTTCAAGCAGCACACTGAGACAGGAAAGGGAGTGTTCAATTTCAGGCAAGTCGCAAAACAAAAGCAAACAATTAGCAGCAGTAATTCTCAATGTGTTTTTTACTCTAAGGAAAATATTTTACTTAGTAATCAGTGTTACTTTTATGTGTAAAGTTTCAATAATGTAATGATAGTAAAGGCTAATGATCCACTGAGCCCTCGACCGGAATAGAGATATATATAATATAGTTGGGTTTGCAAAATTCAAACGAATAAAAGTGCAACTATTGTAATAAAACTTGCATATACTATAATATTTATCAATTCAAATTGGGTCGTAGTCATTGAAGTGTAGTCACTGATAAGTTTGTACAGGCTTTTTAATAGAAATCATCATTATTAACAGGCAAAAAGTGTGTAAAAATATCTTACAACAAAATGTTCACTTTCAGAGGGTCTATGATTGATATGCCAACAATACTTCAGGCGAAAAACATTCTTGAATTCGACTACGTAATCCGCGGCGAGGAGTTGCCTAAAAAATACAGAGTTGACCCGAACAACGATGACGTTGTAAAGGAATAGCGATAATAGAGATGAACATGTTTTACTGCTTGAGTAGTTATCACCCATTGTACAAACGGGTAGCTGCAGATGAAACAAAACACCAATCTATGTTCTAGTGTGCGCTGTAGATATTACTAATTCTCAACGAAGTGACTGAGGCAGACAACTTGCTGTACAATAGCACCAGCGACGGCAACCATTGCGTCAACAACAATAGTTCGTGTGGCAATTTATATATTATTAGAGGGGAGGTAAATGTGAATGATTTGAAAAAAGGTTTTACTGAATAAATATTCGTGTCGTTATGTCACTTGTTCGTGTATTAACTTTCTGCCATTTCAGAATTATATTGATAGAAAATGTAAAAAAGAGCTTCTGCGAAGAGCTTATTAACAGAATATATTGTAGCCTAAAAGGAGCATCGCTCATTTGTTCAAAGTGTTTACGTATGAATTTGTGCAATTCTTTACTCTATTTGATTTTAAATCCATGAAATTTTTGAGTGCCTAGCAGTAAGCTCTTCATCGCATTTCGTGGTTATTTGAATCAGTCTTCCCCTTACTCATAGAGAACCATCTATTTGAGGAAACAGAGAACTTCATGAAACGTTCATGATATAACTTCGACGATCTTTTCTTTGTTTTTGGAAACCTAAATATCGTTTTGCTAATGACCAGCGATAAGAAATTGACAACGCTCGATTATGAAGGAAAACTGGAGTTTAAAAATTACCGAGAAAATCACCACCATGAGATATCGAACTCCGCCTTCGTGCGTGTAACTCTGGTGTCCTAGCGACTAGACCACGCCACACTGCACGTTGCGTTGCCCTGTATCTCCAACAAACCGAGACAGTCGCTACTTTTCAATAAAATTATCTTTGCTGAAATCATTATCCTAATGAATACTGCATATGATTTCAGATAACAACTAGCTCCTGCGTTAAAACTGTCAGAAAAAACCCATGCTATAATGTATACTGAGTGAGCAGCATCAATTTCAACATGGCGGAGTTTCCTCGCTAGATGAGAGACGAGTTCAGCTGGCATGAGTTTGCTTTCACCTTACTGATTGTTAGTGTTGGGCCCAACCAGCCTAATTAATTATTTTTATGCGCATCTCATATAAACAGTTCATGGATAGAAATAGGTGTAATAAATATATACAAACAAACGTAATACTTGACGGTCCCTCTTAATAAGGACACTTAGTGAGTATTTGCAATACGAGACACTCCGCAGGTGTTATACTGCAATACCTATATTAAAACATAATCCTTTCTTACATATTACTCAGTTGTATTTTCGCAGATATGAATACACAATAAACACCAATTAAATAAGTAATAATTCAGATTTTCTTAGCTTTGTTGTATCTGCCTAAATCTCATCTTTGGTGTTTATAAGTTGTATTCTCCATTGTGTGCAGTGTGCGATTGAAAAAAAAGCACGTTTTCGAACTTAGAAAAAGAAAAACATGATAGCAGAACGTGGTTTCGATCCACGGACCTCTGGGTTATGGGCCCAGCACGCTTCCACTGCGCCACTCTGCTACACTGTTTTCGCCTATTTACATCTCTGATCTGTCAGGACAGCCAAGGGCAGGCGGCACTACGGGAATATTCGTTCTGTCGCTGTTGCTTAATACAAGTTCCAATCTCAATCTGCCTAAGCGTTGACGGTTAAATTTGCATATAGCCGTTTGGAGTATTCATTCGTTTGTGTATAGTCATGATGGAGTTTTCATACAAAAATTAAGAATATGTGCAGTTTTAGATTACTGCTCTTTTCACTTCTAAGTAACGTGAACGTCATGTCAACTTTTAGTAATTTTCGATTCGAACAGTAAGCCGCCGACAATTAAATGTTCCAGTAAGACATGTCATCCAATATAAATATTACAGCTTCTATCCGCAAGTAAAACTAAAAACTGAGAATCGTGTGTACTGCAAAGCGTATCAAAGGATACATTTTATTTTATAATTGTCATTAGCCGCCGAACGAGCGATAAAAACAGATCTACTACATCAAAGTACGCCAGCTGAGTCAAAAATAACTTCAGTGAAAGGTTTCTCCTTATGATCCAGCCTACTGAGACAAAGCTTTTTCTGTCGACAGTAAAATCACAGCATGGCCACGACTAAGTCGGGCAAATGCGGCTGCCATAATCGAAACTCTTCACAGTAGGCGTATGATATTTGACATTGCACACGGTTGGCTGTGTACTCGGCTGCCAGGCCCTCTGCGGCTTTCGAAATGGTTATGAAAGCTTTCAACACACTAACGAGAAATACATAAGAGAAAGCCTCGGTTGAAACAACTTAGCACCTTATTAGAAAAGCATAAATATTATTTTAGAAATTTGGCGCACTGCTTTTGGCTACGTTGTAAACAATGAAGGCGGACACTCCTGAGATAGCTTACGATGATTTTAGGCACAGGGCGTATATCATCAAAGTTAGACAAATTTTTTTGAGGATGCTAAAGTAAAGAAATTCGTAGACTATTATCTAACAACTACTATTCTGCTAATCTGCTACCTTCGATTTGTGCTCTACGAAAAAGTAAATACCATGGATAACGTGATAGAGCGTGGCACCACTTGATCGACGGCGCCATGGACACAAAAGTTGATCTGTTAGATCTGATTAATAAAATATCTTTGAGCAAAATAAAGAATTCTCTCATAAGATCTATTTGGTCCGAAACGCCTTCAGGTCAGTTACTTCAGGTAAGTTTCGTTTGAAGCAAAGGCTCCTCGTTGCAAATCGTAGACGCTTAGAATTTGTGGGAACGGCGCGATCGAGAAAGGCATACCCTAAGATATCTTCACGTACATACACCAAATCACCTAACTAAACTAAAATGACCGTTTATCAACTTAGAAAAAAGAATAAGTGGTTGTACGCAGTTTCCAGCGATAATTGAAGTGTCCGTCACCATTGATGCGCCTACCGCAATATTAAAAAGAAAACGACAATTGTCACTTTTTCATAAAACCCATGCTTGTCAAAAGTGATTTTGTATTTTTTACATTTAGTTGCTGGTACACTCTGTAGTGCATGACTGAGTGAACGAAAGGTCTAAAAATTAATTGCAAAAGACTAGTCAAAGAGATATTGTCGACGACGAATAAACCGCTGCTGTTACATATTTTTACCGGTCGATTTTGTTAAATTGTTTAGCTTTCGAATTTACCAGAGCGATTTCAAACGCTAACAAACAGTGTAGCCCTGTGCCTTTTACAACTAACTTAGGTTTAAAAGTTATTTCTCCATTTCCATTGACAACTAAATAGTTCATGATTTCCGTATACACGCAAGGAAATGTCAGTTGAGAATATTTACACGAATAATTTATGATATTTATCAGTTTGATTTACATCAGATGTGCGGGAGCTGTCAATACTAAGAGGCCTAAGAAAATATATTAAAGACGAACGTTTATAATTGGCTTCACTAGTAAAAATTTCTTTTTTTCTTGCGAATATCAGAGCAGACTGCAACGAAGTGACCCTCTATGACAAATTGCACCGCCGGTTACCTCAATATATACATTATTACGTTTACTTGGTATACTACCTGCAAGAAGGTTAAAGACAAACGTTTATTTTGTCATATATAGATAAAAGCTGAATATATACAGCCCAGTCCAATACAGCCTGATAATATTTACGCATTTATTGCGCTATTCAATAATTATGTTAAGTTTGCCGGCGGCTCCTATTAGCAGCCTGTCGTTGGAGTTGCTCCCTCTTTCTACGTGTTATGAGAATCTGAAGCTCGTTCCGCTGTTGATTTAAAGGTACGATTCTCTGCGCGCTTTTAACACGTTCTTCAATAGTTGCCATGATGTTTATGTCACACGGGATATGAACGTACCGCACGTTACGACCGCGGATATAAAAATAGGGAAACGTCCGCTGGAATCCATTAATTAGTGTGATAGTCGCGTCCACCATTTGTACGTTCATTCGGCTGCAAAGCGCCGAAAAAGGTTGGGTTAATAATATTCAGAGCATCCAGTTTTTGGAATTCGAAAAGTTTATCTCACTGGATGTGAGCAAATCTATTGTAACAACAGAATTATATGAGCTGACTTTATTTTTTATGCGTTTTAAGTATTTCATACATGGCACTTAAACCATCAATGACATGTAATTTACCATTGCACTTATTATGTCTTAATTGTAGCACGTATCTCAAAGAAAATTAAGTCAGTCGGTAAACGAGATTTGCTTGTACATAAACCATTGGTTATAGCTTATTGATTCTTAATGCAGAGTTTAACATATACAAATAAATGTTATGAAAATTGTTCGAAGCTAACATCTCTTAAATATCTGTTGCTAACAACGCCTACGGCCGGGTTGAGCAGCATTATACATTCTTTATTGAATTACACATTAAACACACATGAATAAACACGAAAAAAAAATTTACATAACATTCACTAAACTTTTCAACCCAAATTTACCATTGCTGGTTTTAGGTCCCTCATGTTATGAGATTAATAATCGTTAACCCAATAATGTTAACACAATAACTATCTAAACCTTCCAAAAATTCATTTCGACGAGGATGGGATTCGAACCCACGCGGGCAGAGCCCATTGGATTAGCAGTCCAACGCCTTAACCTCTCGGCCACCTCGTCACGACGCCTACTGGAGGACCAACTAAGCGCGCCATTGAATGTTCGTGAAACTTCAATTGGAAAATTTCAATCCAAATGATTTGAGCACTAACTCTAAAACGACACAATATGAAAATGGTTTATTCTGACGGTCTGTCTGTGGAGCATCTATTGGCAAGCTTTTAAAGTGAATTATGAACCCTATAGTTTCAACAGATGAATTCTTCTTAACTGATGTTTTCTTAGTTAACCTCAAAAAATACGACCGCTAAACAATGCGCCTGCTGCAAAAAAAAATATAATAGGAAGGGTAACGAAACAAATTTAATAAAATGAAGTGTTACTTTTCACAGCGAGTCCATACAAGGCAGCAGCAGAACACCATCTATGCCACACATCCCTATAAGGAATTCACCTCAACATGTGTTTCTTTCATTAAGGCTTTAACCAAGTCCTCACACCGCAAGTTAAAAGTTTGAGGAAAATGTGCAATATGACTCTATGGACTTTTGTGGAGTTCGGTGGACTTTTATTTGTTGTTGGAAATCAAAATGCGCGCCATGTATAAGAAAAGTGTGTGCCACTTACCCATCCACATCGCAAATCGTACCCTGAACCGTGATCTCATTTTGCAATTCCACCGTTGTTGCCCGGCCTTCCAAAGCCTGCACTAAGCATAAGAGCGTTTTGACAGCTGTCGCTTTATCTCTACCACTTCGTAGAGACATGTTGTCGTAGCCTCTGCTAAAGGATTGTTATTGGCAGTAGTTTTTAACCCTGCAACTTCACTATCTAGCTTCAAAGCAAGCCCGCTTTAAATACGTGTAATGTGGACGTCGCCATATTTGTTTCCGAGTCGTACTGTTGTATAGCCGTTGTTGTTACTGCTGTTGTTGTTGTTCTGTGGTGAAACGCTGTTGTTTTGGTGGCAGCAGAGGTAACAATCGACGGCATTCGAAACTCAATTGTTTTCATGAAAAGCGGGAGCCGGCGTCCCTTACTTAGTTGTCCATTAACTGGAGTAACGGGTGCTTTCTCTCAGTAGTTGTTATTGTAGTAAACTTACGCGGACTAATCCGCGAAAAATACGGCCGTTCAGTAAACGAGTATGGGGGGCTGATCCTGTAGAAAATCGCGTCTGCCGTATGTGGGGCCGCCGTCTATTATCTGTCGTGCGAAATTTTCTCGCTCATATAACAGTATTACAATTCGAGAATAACAGATTCAAAACAGAGATGTTAACTTGTTCAACTGAATACATAAATAGTATTTATTTGAACCTTTCATACGCAGAGTTAAGTGGAGGTACGTTTCTGCATTAACGACGTTATCAAAGCTCAGTTTCATTGTTCGCTTGTGATGTGCATTTCCGTTTCTGAAAACGGCTTCAACCGCGTGAACATACACATTCACGCGCGTATACGCTTATCTACTTGTTTGCTGTATATTTGCATTATATTGCTACTTCTGCCATCACAAATGGAATTGCAGTCAATTAGGACTGGTAAATTGTCAAGGATAGAATTAACAGTTAATATTGCGTTCGTTCATCTATGTCACTTTCGCTGGCAAGCCATATCGACCACCGCGGCTCTGGTGTTCAATCCAGTGAGTCTATCAACTGGAGAGGCGACAGTCAGCTGATCTATTGTTCCGCTGTTCGAAATCGTTTGCCTTCATGGTATAGTAAATATAGAGTACAATCGGTAGTCGGTGACGATGCTGGCGCAATGTACAATTCTTCAATAAGCTATTGGGATCGACAGTCACAAGTACATGGAGGAGATCAGTGAAGAATCAGTTCTGTCAACATCGTGACAAAGACTTAGGACATGATTTGTGCTTCGCTCGATTAGGAACTACTTCCCCATCTTTACAACAATTAAAAATGGTTGCAACTTTTTACATAGCGAGAATTCAGTGATATGACTGTGACGACGTCACTCAAGTGCCTACGAAATTTTTAAAAACACTCATTACGTAAGAAGAGTAGAAAACGACAACAGGCAGTGGTGCAACCCGCAGTGTAGAGGGACCCGTGACGTTAGCGAAGGGAGCGTCACGAAGCTAAGGTCTTTGTGATGGCCACAGGGTCAGAAATTACCCCTCTGTTCGAAGGGCCAAGTATGCCCTTATTTAACGATTCTAGTCGTAGAGAGCGCTATTTTCATTATACACTCGCCGGTGTCACATCAGGCCTCGTCTTTGTAAGTACTGACAACAAGTTTTGTTGCTTTTTATTTAAGTTTTGATAAAACAGAGATTACTGCAAAAAGCTTGTTATCTAATGAGCGAGTAAGCGTATGTACGATTGATTATTATCTGTATTCAAAATGGGCTCTCTTAACAACCCCATATAGATAAAATTTTGTTTAAAAACAATTTGTCGACTGCATTTGTGGGTAATTGGCAATAATGAAATAACGGAAGTGCGCTTGGCTTCTGGAGACGTTACTGAGAAAGACAGAACTAGAATATATATCTCGCATTATTTACTTGTTGTATTATTCACTTATATTAACAATAGGTAGTATATAAAAATCACGTTTTTCAATGCTTTTGCACGAGTGACTAAGTTATAATGGTCATAGTAATTAGCTGCATAATTGCTGTGCTTGCGAAACAAACATGGTAGGCAATTATTAACTTATTTTATGTTTCATAGCCAGGGCTATCAGGATTAACGGATATGACTGTTACAAATTTGGCGTTTTGCTTCTATATTATTTGAGATTGTAACTAGATGTCATGTTTTGCTTTTATCATTGTTTCCGTGGGAATAACAACTCAACAACAACGCATTGCTATGTTAGGTAATGGCTTTTATTCTGTAGTCGGATCGTATTCAAAAAGATTAGACAAAGTCCAAAAAAAATTGTGATTGTAACTTACGTCGTTTTCTAATTATAATCACTAACCCAGATTATATAGCATAACGGCAACATAAATATTCTCTATCTTCATACCAAGATCATCAAGGTACCTATTTGATCTATGACTAAGCATCGTTTGCTTTGAACAATAGAAAAAGGTAGACATCATGCAATCCTTTCTTAAAATAAACTACAAAAAAATCAACTAGCTATAGATAACCATAGTAAGTTATGTTTTATAAGTCATTCATGCAAGACACAAGAAAAATTCAAAATACATGAGCCGATACGAGCAGCGAGAATTCATTGCCGTTAACTGCATGTTGTCACCTTTCGAGCATGCACTTTACCAATGAACTCGAATCGTGTTGACGTCTTATTAAAAAATGGTATGTTGAACTTCACAAGTCAGAGTAGTGAGACACGAACCAACGAAAAATCAAACCACGGCCCCGTCGTTATATTTGTAACACACTAATCTCTATGTTTGACGAATTAGTTCCATATAAACGTCTAACAATAATTGAATCAACGTACAGTGTCAAAATTGCATACATGCATCGTCGTTACCGTAGGATCTGTCAGTATTTGTCAGATCTTACTAGTTCATACATAAGTTGAATCATATTCATGGTAATTTAAAAGCACCTTTCACGTTTCATTTTCATACATGGTGAATAATAAAATTATTCGTCTTACTTAAACGTTGTTTACATCTCCCGTACTACACACTGTTACATATTTATTGATTTTTGCTGATTTTTAAAAGTTCTTAGTGTAATGTAGTCATCAAAAATAGGTCCTATACAGCATACCCTAAAAAGACGTTCTAAACAACAGTGAGCATGTTTTACGTAGTTGCTACCCAAAAATACAATATGCGCATAATATTTGTTACTCAATTTCATGCAGCTCTGACATTTAATATATTCGATGTAGGTTATTATCTTTCTTTCAAATCTTTTTATCATACTCGTCCTACTGGCTATAATAGATACCTTGATTGCTTTCTGTTTTCATGCTTATGCTGCCGATAAACCCCACTGGTAATTCGAGGAGTGCTATTTTATTTTCTTAGTGTTGTCGTTGACTTGTATCGTTGAATGTTATAATTAAGCTGATTTAGCAATGCAAAACCCTATAATCAAATTTACGTATCTTGTGTTACGTACGAAAATTACGTATAATGTGAGGCTAACCTTTTGTCATGATATTACAGTAAACTAACAAAATAGGTTTGTCCTGCTACCTCCAGTCGCCTCGAATAGGCACAGACTAGCCTGAAAATACCGAGATGATCATTCTTATTGCAATGACTTCTGTGGTAAAACGAAAAGTTATAAATATTCCACCCAGTATATACTTTACTCAATATAGCTTCTTCCGACAAAACTGTAAAAATAATTGTTAACAGCGGATACTGGCAATATTTTCCTTATCATCTTATGTTGCAGTGTTGATAAAACTTCTCGGGTACACTTTGTCGAGGCCAGGCGTATAAACCGTAATTAATCAGCCTCCCGTGAGAATCCGAACAAGCCATGAAAAGCCTCGCAGAACTGTTATCCTATAATGAACGAAGTGAATTATTAAGGATTACAGTTTTAAGATTAGGATTTAGTTTAGGCAATGTGAAGCGGTAACAGACATTCGTGTAAAGCTTACTATTGATTCTCAATACGCTGATCACTCAAGTATTGGACTATCACTCATATAATATCAGAAGAAAGCGCGTGTTTGTCAAGTTACTCAAGCAATCTACGGAACACGACATTTATTTCTGTTTGAAATCTCTCGTATTTATTATCTTTAAAACGTAAAGCTAGTGTCGCAAGCTCTAAGACTCTACATATTGCCTTCATAACTAGTAACATGATTCTGTTACTGATCTCCGCTGCATTTTAGATGCATTCAATTATTGGAGAGGATCATTATTATCTCCCATTCAATCATAGTCGAACCGCGAAATTTGTTTCATGCACAATTCGTAGATAGGTTTTCCCCAATTATACGAATGTATTTAACAAAACGCACATTTGCGGTTTCTCAAAGCTGTTTAACTGCTGCAGAGTTGTAAAGCTTCGAAATATGATCCCACTTTAAATACAACACGAACCATTCCATGCGACGTCCACTTTTGGTACGGGTTTTCGATCAAATTTGTTTTCATTCGATCAGCGGAAGATCCATCGAACGAATTTTAAAATGTTCAAAGAAGCTGTTTTACTAATAGATCGGTGTAAATACTTTCTTGCCCCTGTGAATTTGACAAATAACAGCTTCATGCAGAAAAACGAAACTTTCACAACAGCTAATCGTTCCATATTTAAATATACGCCAAAGCAAATTATATTATTTTTCTGTTGTTTCGGTATTTGCTTTCAGGTAACACTGTGTTTGGCATTCTTCTACAACATTCCTCCTGATGGTCGTCATGTATATTTCTCATTCGTGCTTATTTTTATGTGCTTTTCGCATTGCATACTGGTACGCCTCCGAATGGTACTTACGATAATGTAGTGTATTTTCGGAGACATTATACGACGTCGTGCCGTTTTATTTAAACTTGTTATCTTCTACCAAAGCAATAATTTTCTCCAAAAATTTATTACAATAGACTGGTACTACACGATATCAGATTATTGTAAAGCAGTGTGATATAAATCTAAATGATCTCATTGACATAAGAACAAGATTCAGTAGGAATATACCTCTATACTAGGCTATACTTCTGCTCTACTCAAAAACGTGAAAGACTTGTTATCTCGACAGTTGTTTAACGGGTTGAAATTAAGAAATCAGAACCAGTTTTAAGTTGTGTAGTTTGTATCGTTGCTTTTTCTATTTTAGATCCATTGGTACCGTCAGGGTGACGTAGACCCCAAATTCCGAACGTACATCTATGGCAACACGGCTGTGATTATCCTCTTGTGCATATCTGGCATCTCCTACTCTACCCAACAGCCCTCGAACCTGATCAAGACTTTATCTTCTTGACGGTGGCCTGGGTATAACTAATGCAGTTACAGAGATAGCTGTCCAATCTATGTCAATCTGTGCTACCCAAGCCAAAATGAGAACATCGAGGGTAGAACATTCGCCGATTTTGTTTTGGGTCCTTTAGCCGCAGCGCATGTTCGTCTTTATCGATCAGTCTCAACGGCCAAGTTTCGGCAGTGTATTGATTCAAAGAGAAAGCAAAAACGCTTGTTAAACATATATCGGTAATAGAAAGAATGATATTTTGGTTTCGAAGACGTTGTTTTTGATTTGCGGCATTTCACGTTTCATTATAGGATCGTAAAACTTGTTGAGATTCCGGCGAAAACTCGTTCCAAAGTTCTAAAAAATTTCTTTAATCTATAAACGACGAATAGATGCTTAGATATCGTAAAATCTTTTTATCCGCGAGCTTCAAGCTGTGTTCGCCCAGTCATTGTAACGATATGAACCTTGCTTTCAAGTTCCGCAGGCTACAACTGTATACGTCGAGGTGCGATGATGAAAATCACACAAGCTACCAATACAGTAGCTATTGATAGAGTATCAATATATACATTACTGTTTACAGCTTATGATAATGTGTATTCTGAAGGCATATACGTACTATGCCTTGATAAAATCGAGTAAGATTTATATATATAGAAGGGAGTGAGTAGCTACAAATTTTCTTACTGCGCATATTTGCAGTTTGCAGACGAGTTAAAAAACGTACAAACAGTTATTAGTACCACTATTCTATACCGCAGTTATTATTTTTATCAGACACTGAGCACAACGGAGTGAAATGCGTAGATGATAATTAATTTTTTAACTTTAATAATAAACAAAGCACACAGGTTAGCCGGCCACCTGCACCTGTGAATTCTGACCAAAACCTGCACATAAGTGTACCCCATTCCTGTACAAAATTCTATTTTACCGTTTAACTTAACCGATTTAAGCGACTAATTTGTTTATGTTTTTGTAAAGTTTAATATAAAAAGTAAGAAAAGAGGGTTTTTGCTGAATATAATCAAAAAGTAATGCATAAACTTTTATCAATAGAAGTCAAGAAATAATAGTGATTAATATTTGTCTTCATTTTTTGGCAATATTGTTTTATATTTAATTAAAAACTGGTCATCACTTCAAAAATAATTTGAGCATAGTCTACTTAGGGAAAGATCGTATTATTTTATAGTGAATATTGCTTGCATTAGGTGTTACTCGGCAAATGTGATTTCAGTAGTCGTAGTTTTTCCTTCTACTTATAGTGATGGTAGTAACACTCGCAGTCCTCTGCAATAATGTTTGCAGTTATAGTTGATTATGGTTTTAGTCTACGAAATAACCGAAATCAAGAACCATATCTTAAGCCAAATCCTTCATACTTAGCGAAGGATATCGATAAATCGGGATGGTTTGATTAGTAGTATGAACTTACTAAAGCTGCCGCTTTGTAAACAAACAAAAAAAAGTACATGTGTATCCGTTATAAAAGATCAGCCACTGGGTAAGATTTTGAAATCTAAATTTGGTAAGTTACTCGGATTCCACGTCCGGTACTACCAATAGACATTTCTTTAGACGGCTAGCGGCCCTTCTTAGCACAAAACAAAGTGCATTAACGCTCAACGTAAAGTTTGGACCACCTCGCGTGTCCCTAAGTAGGCAAAATTAAGCTAGCATGGAGAAAAGGTAGAACTTAGTAGTGGAATTTGTAAGCCACCTTGGAGCTAAAACATTACTTGTATAAATAGTCTACTTATCGAACACAGCGTCTCGTTAGTAGAAGTTTGTTACTATCCTACCTATTTTTAAAATTAAGAAAGCAGGCTTTTCGGGGGCTCAAAATTCTTTTAACCTATAACTTCACAAGAAGTAATAGCACTTGTGGCACGGTCAAGACCCAATTAAAATATTGTGTACTGGATACTTCACTTTTTGCTGTTTAGGAATAGCGCATATAAAACTACCTAAAACATTATCCATATCGTAGTCAGAATGCTGAAAAGAGTGTAAATCCTATACGCAAGAAAGTGCAACAACACGATAGAATTGTCAGTATTCAGTAGTAAGACAAAATGACCTGTTAAGCGTGCTTTATTATGTCTCTCTTGAAGTAAATTGAATACATTATTATTTATAGCCACTTATAATAGATGAGATTTGTTAACTGTTTGCATGTATCAATGGAAAAATGACTTGATAAAACGTAGTAACACTATAATAATGGAAGGTAATGATTATGATACACCGTGTCCTCTTCATCTTGGCACCACGCAACGTTCCTTTGAACAACCTTGTACATAGGGGTATCAGGCGGACATTCATCATAAACAAATTTTGCTAAAGATAAATAACCTAGTTGGTATCAGGAATATTTATGGCGTCAGTTATCTTCCGTAAGCCAAACAAAAACACACCGGTGTGTTCTCAACATAGATCAGGTAACTATACAAATCCAAACCATATTAAGAATAAGTCTGAATTACTGTTCTAACGGACATGGCGAGTATGTAAGTAATTGCCATATCCATATAGACGATTGATCCAAGATTTACCATGCGCCAGGATGGGTGTTGGCAAGCCGTCGCATTCGCCGAGTATTTCTGTCCTGGTCGCGAATCTTCTTCTCCATCTCCTGGTCAGTTAGCGTCTCCAGGAATGGACACCACTGTTCAGCCTCACTTTGAGCTCTGAAGGGCATCTCGAGCTGCGCCAACGGGGCTTCGGAGAAGGCATACGTTCGTTGATGCCAAGCCAATTGGCCGCGGATAGAATAAGCGATAGCTGTCACAAATTCACCGCCCAATCCGAGATCGGAACAAAGCTTGGTAGCGAACTCTTCAGGCGAGTTCGCTCGTTCACTCATGTCCCACTCGAACTGATCAACAAGAGAGATGTTGCCGACGTGTATGTTGAGCTTGATAAGAACCCTCTGATCTGTTTGTTCGTCAAGTAGGCTTGGCTCGCTAGGAAATGCTTCGATTTGCTGCCGCATCGATGCAGCAATCTGGGGAACGAAGAGAAGTGGCGGAAGATCGAGGTCATCACAAAGAAGTTCGGCAAATTGTTCCGGAGAGATGTGCGCTTCGTGACGGTTCCACGTAAACGTGTCGCGGAGTTTGCTACCTTCAATCTCCATGTCTAGACGGATTGGTACCAGGCACTCAGGGAGAGCGGCACTCTCGTGCAGCATAGCCGGGTCAAGATCGTCGTAACTACAACAGCCGAAACATCCACGCTATTCATAAGTTGATTTAATGACGCCCCATTATCTCAGTTACATATGTAGAAGATATATAGCATTTTTTCTTTGATCTATAGTATTTCTAAACGTGTGTAGGTACATTTGCATGTTTATTAGTGTAACCAAAAATGTTGCTCCGCATTATCTTGGGTATAGTACTAAATAAGATTTAGGCGTGGCCAATTTTTACCGTCACTATGTTAATGAACTTTGTTCATTAACAAACTTTGTAACAAATTGTTGAACACATATACTGTTTTTTTCTGTTTCTAGCTAAACAAGGACTTATGTGTGTTGTCGCTACGCGAACTGAATGATAAATGTGTGTATTATTCAGTCCGAAAAAGGACTTTCGGACGATTCGGGATTATTAGTTCCTACAACACTTACAGCATGGGAAAGCTTTTGTTCTTCTTTGAATGTTGCAAACGGTTCCGGTTGATCGGCGTTGAACATGGCACAGCGTCAAGGTGATGTGCGTTATTCGGGGCAGCCGGCATAAATGATGGCCGAGCCTTTGCATTCTTAGCACTAAAATGCGCACCAAAAAATTAAGTTTTCTCGTTTGAAATACAGTGAGCCAATATTTTTCTATAATTGTACGTAAGACTTAAAGAATAGACGCAAAATCATTTTCAAGAACATGAGTGCACGTGTGAAACTTCCACTGACTGATGCTATTAAAAGTCAGTAGTTAATGCCAGCTGTCATCACACGAATCTTATGGGAATACACGCGTGCTACACTTGCTTTGTAAAGTCGAACTAATAAAGTAACGGGTTCTACTAAACCACCGTCTACTGGCTTAACATTTTGATTAAATTCACTGTCAACATACGTCTTAAATATGAGATGTTCGAAAACATATTCCATTGTTTCCAGGTTTAAGTAAGCATTTTTATCTTTCCTTTGTTTTATCCAGTAAACGCTACTTGCCAATAAAGCTCGCACTACACAGCTTACATGTGAAACCGCACCTCAAAATCAATCGTCAATTTCGATGTGATCACGCCACTGCTAATCGCCCCCGATGAAAGCAAATAGTGAGCGTGCACAAGAGAAGTATACGCTTAGAGGTTTTCCTTATCAGTTCGGTCTACCGGCCAGTGAATAACCTTGAAAGTCAAACACTTATCCTGGAGCTCATGAAATAGATAAATAATAATTGAATTGCCGTAATCGCGGCGCTAAATGTCACTGAGAACGATGCGGCCTAAAAGAAAGTGGGTGCGTCACGACAGTATAGAACACAACAGCAAATCTATCTGTGCCGTTCTCGCAACCGCTAGTGATAATAGCAACGGCACTGCCAATAGCAAATAACAGATCAAGAGACAACGGCGACATTTCCCGCTCGAATATAATCTTCGTTCTTCAAAGATATAATTTACTATCATCACATAAAAGTAAAAACATACGAACAACTCAAACCGGACTTCATCATTATTCCTATTTATTGCAAATAAAGAAGATGGCAAAACCGTACCTCCTACACACTAGATAGAGAGAAGCACGATTAAAAAAAATAAGCACCACTTTAGAAACCTTACCCATGGCCTCCGCCTTCGAAATTATTTTCCTGAACAGGAGCAGCGCGATATTTCTCTTCATTTCCATCTATTAAATCATCAACTTCAGACTTTTTCAGCAGTGAAATGAAATTAGCGGCTGAGTGCTGACTCATATTTTCTGCGAAATAACACAGCGTCCCGCATTAGTATTCACATATGTGCACCAGCAGTCTCTGCTACCACTGCACATTTACCTTTGCGTGCCAAATATAATTAAAAAAATGATTACACAAGGCAGGCTTAGTACACATTTTTTTTCAATTAAAGCAGTTCTTATCACTCTAACTGCTCTATTACTTCTTCTTAAATTGTTAAATACTTGTCTGCGGGTGTCACAAGATTAATAAACGCTTAAACTAATGGAGCGGCTATGCTACATACAGAACGGCAAAACATCATCGAATGTTAGCAAGCGTGTTTGCACATGGACAGGCCGGTTTTATCAAAAGGAAAGATAACTACTAGAACAAATATCTGTTGCTTAGTGAAATCGTCGTTGTCGAATTCTGAAATTATTACTTGTTTATTTGAATGTGAAGATACCATGACAGATTCAAAGTTATCTTTCGATGATTACGATGAAAAATTTATGCGCAAACAGATTTTTAAGCCGAACAAATAGACGGTTGTTCGTAAAGATTAGCAAAGCATACATTAATGGCTAACACGAAATTGGTAATAATAGAAACTGAATCGACACGCTGCTTTCAGTGATACAAAAATCCATCTGTGAAACCACGTTTGATTTCTATACCTCATCCGAAAACAAATTCAACTTCACTCTCTAGGTACTAGGCAGTACGTTCATCCGACGACGCAGCTGCTTGCAATTGCACAAGTAAACAAAATCAAAAATATTACTAGTGGACAAACAGTTAATCAACGCGCAATAATACATACCCATTTGAGAGATTTTCTTCCGTTCGTCGACGGTCACTGCACGACGCCATAGTGACGGATACTTTTTGTACAATGTTCCCCTGAAAAGTCGTAAATAATTGCCCACCTGTAAAAATGAAACCGAAGATGATATATGATTATGTTAATCATGTCATAATAAATATCCCATAACCTGTAGAAAAGAAACTATAATACCCGACATAATCAATTACAAAACATTATAAAATTATTAAACTAGAAATTATAAAACATTCCTATCGGTCTACTGTCTTGCATCGCAAATGTATTACAAATCTTCAGCTAATCCTGCTTTAAGATATCCATTCCGTGAAGGATGTACCTTCCACTACTTTTACACGTCTCATCGTCTGTGCAACCTTCAGATAGAGCCACTGAGGGGTCTTATTGAACGTTTTAATTCCGCTTTTAAACCTGCTATCATCGAGCAGCAAGCCTTTTCGATCATTTTGCAAGAAGAATATCTTGCAAAATTGCCACTTCAAATATTAGTGCAGTCTAATCAAAAATCATACTCACTTCAGTGCCTATGTAATAATAGTCTCCGCCATCTTCTAGCTGAAAGGAGACAGGACGGTCTCCGAACGTCCTCATCACTGCAGTTTTCTCGAACGTGACTCGCCGACGAACCAAAAATCTTTACGAAACCTTTGCAAACACAATAAAGTTGTTTACCACTATTTCCAAGCAACAACCGGCCGCGAGCGTCTCGAATATGTAAATAATGGCGCCCGGAGCGCTAAAGCCAACAGCCAGCAGAAAGTGCTCTCTAATTTGAAATTTGGCGCGCCCGTTTTGAAGCTCGTACGTAATATGTACGACAAACTTATTTCATCCCAAAAGGGATCTACTTCTGTATTCAACTACTTTATCACAGATTATTGGGCGTTATCACGAAAATCTGAGGATTTATAGACACGACCATTGTCACAGCCAGTGCTTCTTGAGACGCACATTCATGTACCGTAGCGTTTATTATGGATAAGCTAAGAGGAATAGCGGTTTTATCTATTGATACCCGTACACTTACAAAAAGAAATTACTTTAAAGCCTTCTGACATACATGCGTTCACGTATCAATTAGAAATTTCTTAAAATTACACAATAATTGTTCCTAAAAAACTAGGGCTAACTATAAAAAACTTCCGACACCGGGAATCGAACCCGGGCCTCGCGGGTGAGAGCCGCGTATCCTAACCACTAGACCATGCCGGATTGTTCATTCACCTGCGTTGCACTAGCAAGTCGATTACGATGTTCAGTACTCACAGGTTTGCAGCTTCATACCGAACATTTTGTACAGCATGCAAAACAGCACAAACGTAATTACAACGGATAAACGTAGCCAATTTAAGTAAGATAAATTAATTTGATAGATAAAAGAGATACATGCATACAAAAAAAGGTTTTCAAGCGATTAATTGAGTCCATGCAATTGCCACAATCGATTTAACATGAAATAAATCTGCTTATACAGTCCCTGAGCAATGCTTGGCATAGATTTCTTTTCCTTAAAAAAATAGACTTTATCAAATTTGACTGGACAACCGTGGGGTGTATTATAAATTAGAAAGATACACCGTTATTCATATACCTTACTTACGGGCTCATTTCGCAAACAGAAGATTTAATTTCGACACGAAGTCACATAAGGAGCTTTTTATTTGTATTATTCGTATTATAGTATTTTAGTTGTAGCTATTTTTGTTTATTTGCCACAAATTTATCTAAACGGTGTAGGTGTAAATCAAATAGTTCCCTTATCATATTCGGACCGTAATCGATCCGTCTAAAATGCACTGCGTACAACATCTCAGTGGTGGGAGCACTATTCTGAGAGAACTGTGAACTAATAAAGATTAGATCGTTTACAATGCACATTCCCAAGCGCGAAAACAGGGTAGTCTCAATGATGCCTTTAATCTGTGATCGCAGTCAGTAACAAAAAATTAATGCGCGAATGAAAGGCACAGTAAAAGTCGGACAAAAGTACTGAATGAATTAAGAGTATGGCGCAGTGTATTCAACACAATCAAGAAATACTCAACTGCTTGTTTGCTCAAGACGGCTTAGGTAGACACGCCGGAATAAAATACGTAGCATGAGTTAATTTAATGAAAAAAAAACCGATATATTTTTAAAGGAAAGCTTTCTCTAGACGCTTAAAATTGAAATGCGGATCTTGTTACCTTTCCAAAATCCAGACCGATCCAGGAATAGCCATAAAATGACCATTAAAGTCCGAGCATTTATCCACGTACATAAACAACAATAAACAACTGCAATAACTGTACACGTTCATGCCTATATATATAAAATTAGACGCAAAGACATTTTCAAGTATCTCAAATATCAAATAAAGTATTCAAGGAGTCCTCTGAAACGAAAACTTGAGCCTAATTAACACGTTGTTGCGTAACATGTTGGAAGGAAGTAAAAATATTCATCTTAAGCTATGATAATGTACATGGTTATAAAAAAAAAAAGGTCGATTTCATTCACGAGTTTTTTTTGTTGCTTTGTAGATATGGTGGTTAACAAACGATTTAATAAAGGAACTTCCTAAATGATTGTCTTAATTTAGATGTATTGTATCAGTTATGTCCATGTCTGCATGAGAAAAATGTAGAGATAAAATTGTAAGACTTTTTCGGTTCTCATTGTGCGATTTATTTTACGTACAAAATAAATTATCACAACAGATCCCGTCCACTCTATTGCAATATCCGTAACATACCAACTGCTTTAATTCTGTCACAAGTGGTAGATGTAACACTTGTACTTTCGCTATGACAAATATGAATATTCGGTTTTCTCAAAGGAGTATTGTAGCGCGAATGCTTTTGTCAGTCGTCATCACCTGGTGTCGATGGTAGTCGTTACCTTATTAAAAAAAAACCTTTGTATTTAGTACTGTACACATTTAAAGTTTACATATTCAACCGACCATAGCCGGTAAAGGGAGTCCTTCAATAAAACAATATTAAACTGTTCCCTTGACGATGAAGGCTGCCTTAATGGGCTAATTTTGGTCCAGAGTGGGCACGGGTAGTCTTCCGAAATGTGCTAATCCGGCTTCGACAAAGTCCTGGCGTAGGTTATGAACAGGATCAGTGATTTCCACCTAAAATAAAAATGTGTTTCTTGACTAACACTACTTCTAGATATATGAATCAAAGAAAGACGTCAACCCGTACATGCGGAATCTTAGATGTAAAAATATATCAATATTATAACTACTATTGAAAATCGAGCTAATATTCTAAGAAATTCTAAAAAACAATTCCATGTTTATCAAGGCATAATGTGACACGTAATAAAATTTAAAAGAACTAAGCAGCCTAACTAAAGGAAAAATAAAGATTTGTTCGCAATTGAATTGTAATAACAAATGATAATTATAATAAAGTTGAAGTGAATACTAACTAGATTTTGGTGGCTTCCAATAAGAGTAATTGAAGGTTCTGGCAAAAAGGTGAAATGTTGCGCAATGCTTAAACCACTCAATGCATAACAGGTATGGTAGTAGTCTGCCGGTTTACCTATAAATAAAAACGCAGTTAAAGAAACACTGGGATCTTTAACAAATATAGAGATGGATGAAGCAGGTGTAAATGAGTCAGTTCTTCGCCAATTTTGCATTTCTATTGATCACGATTTCGAGAGTGTTTCTCCAACATCATTTGCCCTGATCATAAGGACTCGATGCGAAGTTTACGATTATTTTAATTTTAGATTATTTTAATTTTTATTAGAAGTCAGTTTTATGAGGAGACAGTTACATTGTCCCTCGGACCTGGTTTATCGATAAGTCCTCCGTTTGGTGCCTGGCAGCAGGCTAGAATGTATTCTTGAAGAGCCCGCTGATTAAAGAGCCACTTGTCAACAGGAAGGGCGTCCACATACTTTTCTGAAATTGGAAGAGATTTTCAATCGATAGATTATTCCATTGAAAAACGTAGATATTAACACAGTTGGCGACAAAAAATAAAACAGAACTGTAGGAGTTATTTCAGACAGAAATGGACCCACAGAAGTAGCTATCAAAACTACATATACCTAAAGCCGTTTCCTGTATTTTTAAGTACGTACCGTTAAGTGATAATGCGCGATAAACTATTGGTATCGCTCCAGCTTGCCAGAACGAATAGCAGGTATCAACAAGTTTATTTGTACGACCATTAAAGCCACCTTCGAAGGGACATTGTCGCATTATAAGCCAGTTGAGCAACTTTGGCAGGTCACAGCGAGTGACTGCCTCCAAAATCGCTAACGCTGCGATGCTACAAAAAGTATAACCACCATGTGCTTCGAGTCCTGGTAGACCACCGAATCCTGTAAATTCACCCATTTCGAAAGCATAAATTAATAAATAATAACTGCTTAGGGAAGTTGTGCACTGAAGTCATCTGCAAAGGAAACAATAATAAAAACACATTTTAACAATAAAATAAGACTAACAGAAATGTTTACATATGTAACACTTTGCGCCGCTTAGAAATATCTTCGACTTCCATATATATATATATATGGAATAGTTATATATATAACTATCACATCCTACTGCAACAACAATTAACACTGTAGTGTCGGAGAGTATGTTTTTAATACCGGCATGTTATTCAAGGAAGCTTTTAGACCCCCAAAGATAATTTAATGTTCAATAATTATGATGCGATTTGTCATGACTATTTTCGAGTTTAAGAACTCTTCTTTTCTTTATGTTCTTTCTTTTATTCTTAAATTAGTAAGTAATAACTGACCAAGGTACATATGACCAGTTCTCGTTCAAAGTTATTTAAATTATATCAAATAGTGAGTTAAATATTTTTCTGTAATCGATAATATGACCAAGAATATATTGGAAAAATGCATCCCAAACGTCGCCTAAAATGATAGCAGGCATACCGTAATGATACAGTTTTTCGTGCAAAAGGGCTTAAATCCGTTTCAATACATGCTGCATACATGAAATACATGAAAAATTAAGAGTTGTAAAACTTAGCCTTGCACAGAAGCCACTTTACCATTTCAAAAATATTTTCGGAGCAAAACTTAATGATTAGTTACTCTAGTTAGTCTAGAGGAAAGAGCTTCAGAGCAAAATTTAGTTGACCCGATGTATTAGTAGCGAAATATTTATGAGAAGATCGCGAGTTCTCTTTACTACACTGTACCTATATACTAATGAATAGGGTTCTTCTCAAAAATGTGATTTTTAGTCACACATTTAAATCAGAATCATAGTGGAATATACATTTTTTAGGATATAAGCCTATTATATTGCCCGAATAAATCGTACCTCCTTCATATGACTGGCACTCAAGGACGAACTCAGCAGATTTATTGGTGAGCTCTTCGCACAACAGGTTCGTGAGTCGAGCTACGGCAAGCGCGCAATACGTTCCCCGTACGTCGACTTCTCCACCTTCGTGCATTATGAATGACCCATCACTTTGGTGTAGTCGCACTAGAAACGGCAGCAGTTTCTCGCGGTCAATACTATCATATGCCTCACGAGTGCCCAACGATATCAAACAGTTTACAGCGCCGTACGTTGCTGCAAGATGAGCTATTTGTCTGGGCCCTCCGCCGTAACCTCCTTGCGGATGCTTGCACTGGTTGAGGTAACGCACAAATGCCGATTTAGTCGAATCTGCAAGGGTTATCCCTAAAAGGTTCATCGCATGAACGGTCCAGTAACAGAGCCATGGACCGCTGGCGTCTAAGTTCTGAAAGATCAGAAACACACGTTAGTTTTATAGGAAAGAATCAGATAGTTACATGCGTTCTTTGAAAGCTACAAAGGAATTGATAAGTTCGTACCGACTTTTTCATCTACTGCTTCCAGATTAAGATACTTGGTAACGTCCAGGAGCATTTTTTTAATTTCAGATTATATTAAATTATAGAAAGAGCTCTGAAAAGCGTTACGCTAAAGTATTAAAATACCTATCTTTGAAAAAATATTAAATTCTTAGCACTATATTGTAGATTCAAATGCACATATCTTATGGAGATTTTACAGGGACCAACTGGGAGTGATTATGCTATTTTTCTCAGAGGGAAACAACTGAGCAGTGTCACCAATGTTTACATATATCAATCGGATAAATTCGGCAAAATTATTACCTGGTACGATGGTGGAAAGCCATCAAGGATGGCCCGGGTTATGAAACGAGTATGCTTATTCCTCAGGAGATGCGGCAGGGGTTCGGTAGGGTGTCGATTACGGTGGCGAAGTAGAAGTTCATTGACAACGTTTGCAACAAGCTGTTCTACTTCGAGTTGCTCCCGAGATGTCGCGGTCTCAAAACGTTGGTCGTCCGTCCCAGTCTAATCAGTTCAAGTACAACACAGAATAAACAATTCACATACGTTACAATATAACGCTCTATCACTTCCATCAGCTCCAATTCAAATAAATCTTATTGTGAATCATAGCTGAAGCTGGTAACGCTGAAACAGTCTTATTCTTCAGATATTTAATCTTTTACATTAATACAGTGAAATTGTAAAGTAGGAATCGTTACTTTTAAAAATTACAGTCATGTAGAAGACACTTTATAAGAAAGCGTTTAGCACAACGTAACAAGTGCATGTTGGTTTCTAACAAAAATTTATATTAAGCAACGAAGTGAGAAAATTGATAGAAAGGACTAGTGCATTTTTTTTTGCTAATTGCCTAATTATTACCTCTATGCCGCCCCCAATATATAAATGATTAACTAAAAGTAAATCCTTATTCTCTATCAAACATCTTTAACTTGAGCAAGGGATAAACGCTTTTTAAAAAAAACAGTGATTATCATGTATGTAACTAGCAAGGACGCAGGCTAAACAATTCTCATATTGTTTCCACAGATGTTGCGTCACTTAGTTCTAAGGAACACAGCAGAAGGCAGTAAACGTCAAAACACGTTTTTCGAAACGAAGTCATACTGCAAATTATTTTGAAGTTGGGCTCAGCGCTGCAAGAGGTCGTGTTTGTTGCGTGTTGACTAGCATCATAATCACCATGGTTAGCCGAGCTTATTTTTCAGCAGCAACGTTAATTGTGCCACCCACCTCACCCGTGTAGAATTCAGAATCACTTCCCCGCCGGCAGTAGCCTTGTCCGGCAATATTTGTTATAGGCATGCTTCTGAATTTTGTTGAAATTCACCACTTAGAGCAAGTGCGTACTTGTAACCGCTACTGTTGACTACTATGCTCGAACCCTGTTGATTACACAAGTACACTTAATCGGCGCTACTTCACTTTCTTCAAATAACAGAGACACACGAAAACTAACAAACTTAATCTGTTGCTTTGGTGTGCCGGCTAAGTGCATTCAGGAACGCGTCCCTTAGGACACTTTGTCCACTCGTTAGGATGTGACCTTCCTGGAGTGAACGACGGTTTATTAATATCGCAGCGCTGACAAACAAAACCGAAGTCATCCGTCGAGGAAACAATTGTGACCAAACGGTAAACGGTAGCTCGGCAGAATGAAAGCGGTACCATTAGACATCGCATTCAATAACAAAAACAGTTGAGATAGCGCTCTCCCTCCCTATTTTTCAGAATATATCGTTATGGTCAGCTATCGCTATGTATCGCCCTTTCCACTATATCATCACACACGTTTTTCATCACACACAGACAGCTTTTATTTTGAGCACTGCGATCGACTGCTCCAGACATTGCGCTATATTTATGTAGCAGACGTTATGCGAACGTATTCCAACTTGATCGTTCTAGCCTCTGTTAAGACCTGTTCGGATTATGATGAATTTATTATTCGCCTAAGGCTTGCAGTAATATGCCTTACATGCTGTGGTACACAATAAACATGACAGTTCTCCAGCGAGCAGAACCTTCTCCTGATCAGCTTCGCTGACCCGCACGGCTAATCATTGAAAATCATCTGTTCGACTGCTGCTGCCGCTGTTGCAGCTGATACAATTAATATTAACATTTGCGCCCATTTAAGCTTTGTACAACGGGGCATAGTTAAGTGATTATCTGTCGAGTTGATTAAGGCCACATATAGAACACTACCTGTGTCAGTGTCACATGTTAGTAGTATATTAGGCTTCGTGAATAATAAACAGTGGAGTGTTGTTTATTTTAACTTTTTTTTTTGTTGATGAGCATTTGCTATTTGTAAAAGGTTTCTTGAGTTCTCCATGCACTACTTGGTCTGACAGCAAAAATAGGTCTACAAGTGAAGCTGAGAAGACGACATTTTTTATTAACACCCTTCAGCTCCAGACATGTATATTTTGCTAACTAAGTATAGAGAAGTTTTCGATAAAGCATGAGATATTGGTTCACCATAGGCACGATCATTCATGTGAATTTTGCCTCCCTCAAAGTAGGTTTCAGTTGTGATAGAAGACATTTTCCGATAAATTAGCTGAAATTTACACAGGTATTCTTTGCTGTGGGTATGAGCGAACTCCGCAAATTCCGTTTTATTGTTTGAAGCAATTTAACAGTGTTCATTCAACCTCGGGAGAGAATATTAATCGGAACGAGGCACGTATTTCGGATATTGTTCGCACTACTCATATTCTCTTTCCAGTTGATTCTCCGTAGGCCTAACCTAGGTAAGCACAGGTAACGTCCAAGGTAAATTACAAGCAAAAAATAGTCTGGCTAAAAGTAAAAACATTTTTAAAAGATTAAACGACAAATCGAGCCAAACTCTATATGACTGACAGTAAACTAAAAATCGTTGTATTAAAAGGGACAGTTACATTTAGATTAAACATTTTAAGACAGTTTTATAAATGAACTATTCCTGGCTAGAATATTGCTTTACCATTTAACTAGCTTCGCTCTAACTATGATTACGTTGAGGGGGTCTATAAATTGGTACGTGTACTTTTCTTGTGGTTAAAATCTTATTTTTATGTATGTACTTATAATTTGACTGTTCGGTTATTGTTATGTAAAACCGCCTGAACTAAGTGAATGTAGTTCGATGCGATAAATATGAATTATAAACTGTAATCTGAATGTGAGCATACTCTGTCTGTCTAATGTTAGATTCTCACCCACCTTCAAAATGGCTACGGAACGCAGTTAAGCCAACTCGCTGTTATAATGCTTTTAAGTGAATATGAAGAAATCATTCGACGGCACTGCGCTGTGCGTCCAAGCCGTCGAAGTCTCGATGTCCTCGTTAAGGAGTTCCCTCACATTTCGGCACACACATTGTGCTCAATCGTTTCAACACATTTTACTATGATAGTACGAAAGAAGTACTATCTGTACTCAAACCCAGAGGTGAGTTTTGTTTTTTACTACCGCTGAAGAAAATTATAGACGAAAGACGTTAAAATGAGCAAAATGCACTGACAGATGTGACATGTGCCCGTCTAAGCAACATATCGCGTACTTCTAAACTGATATATTAACGAGCAAACTGAATCGTGTAACTTTGATTCTCACCCTCTAATGATAAAAAAAAAATTACGAACGAAACTACTTTTTTTATTGATCAACTTAGGCAGCAATTTATCTCGTTTTATTCAATTTTTCTTCCAGAAAGTTGCAGAATACTACGCTAAATACAAGGCACAGCGGGGGATGTCTAACTCCAAGCCCGGATTTCTGCTAAAGATAGCAGATGAGCTCAATCTCTCAGCTGCGCTGATGTGCCGCTTTATCATTGAACACCATTTAAAGGATAAAAGTTAGCATATACTATGATAAGCACTGATATATAATAATATAAAAAAAAAAACACGATTATCAGAAATAGAGGTATTATAGCTACAAAGCTAGAGATTTTCATCATAATACCTCAATGTCAACTTAGGTCAACTTCACAGAAAGTCTAGTAATGATCTTGTCACGGCCTCATGCGTCATGTTAAAATGCTCTATTATTTGTTTTGAAAAAAAAGTCTTTAGTATGAGATGCATTTTGCGGAATTCGGGTCCGAATCATGTGCATTAAATCCTTTAAATTGAATGGATTTAACCATATTGCTATACATGAAACGAATAGGTATCATAGACATAATCTATTTTGTTTATGCAGTCAACGTTGTGAATCCTGGCTGCTTAATGCGCGTACGATTCGAACTTTTGGGTTGGTTTCTGGGTTACAGAAATTATGTAAAAATAAGTATTTTTTGCAGTATCAGACCTCGACTTGCGTCGATGGCGTAGAATTGTGTGAATATCGCGGAATGTATTAAATTGTAAAAATGTTTAGATAATAATAAGAATAGTCATTTTGGATAAAAGTAGATGAGAATGAGTATAACGTTTAGTATACAAGTATGTTTCGCATTTGAATTTCCGCTGTCAATAAGTCCGTCCTAATTCGACGATGTAGGTGAACCGTGCTCTAAACGCGTGCTAAACCAGCTGCTCAAGGACTCAACAAAAATTCAGGACGAAGTTCTAGCAGTTGAGGTGTTTCTGTGTACGCTGCACGATCCGTTCTACGGGCCATTCTCTGATGCGAGAAGGACTAGTGTCGGTACGTAAATACAACGAGATGTGGAGCTGCAATGCTTAGATACAAAATTTTCTTTTAAAAATAAATTTTAACGGTGCTACGAGATGAAGGGTACATTTATAGAACTCCAGAGAAAAGCACGTACGAAAGATTTAATTTATACTAGCTTGCTGTGTCATTTATGCTGTTCAAATGAAGCACTTAGTTTCCGAAAATTCACAGCATCCTTCATTATTCACATAAGAAGGTCTATTCCTGAGATTAATGCATCTCTGTAGCACAGTTTATTAAGACATTACGTATGTTCTTAAGTCATTTAAGATTACAAAGATATTCGACATACATTTTCCAGCTCGCATTTCATGCTCGTGGTGATACGATATTGATATGAGTTATATGCACTTTTTCTGGCGACTGAATTATTGAATACGCTACAATCTTTTCATTTGTCTGTTCGAAATCTAGGCCGGGAATTTGAACTTCTACTGAAAGATTCTCTTCGGTCGCGCGGGATTGGTTTCGTAGACGAGGCATCGCTTCGCAAACAGGGTTACGATAAAACCCCTGATATTAAGCTTGAGATCCCTGCCATCATTAATGGTAATTTGTAAACAACGCGTATTTGGCGGTTGGAATAAGATGATATCAAGCTTGTTATTGTTGGTGTAGCCATAACGTAACACAACTAGGTCCAGTGATTTTTAGTTCGAATTACAATAATGCGTAATACGTTAAGCACAATAACTGTACGACTGTGAAATGTGCGCTGAAGAATTAACCAGCATTTTTTTTCGATAAGCTATCATGATTCTTACCATTATTCATTTTCTTAGGCGAGTACGTAATTACTTGGATAGAATCGAAAGCATCTTTTGGAGATCCCGATTCTCACGAATCGTACGCGCGTGAGCAGTTCCATTCATATGCTAACCGCTTTGGGCCGGGGCTTGTCATTTACTGGTGCGGCTTCGTCGAAGAACTTCAACAACCCCAATCGCAGATGAACGTCGGCCATTCTCCGCTGAATAATCCATCCACAGGTTCTAGCCTGATAACTAAACAGCAAAATAATGCTTCAGGACAATTTTTACTGGCCGACCACTTACCCGATGACATACGATCAATGACTGAGTTCATTTGAGCTTGAAAATAAGCTCAAATGAGCATAGTTTTATTGAGTGAACAAAACTGTGGCGTATATCAAGCATATAAACTCGTTATTATAATGTATACTTTCGGCATAATATATATATATATATATATTATTAATGAATAGGGCGGTGCAGGGAAAGAATCTTTATTATGGTTTCTGTCGTACCGAGTCTGAGCAACAAGCTTAGGCTGCTTTTAATTTTTAGTTAGCTTAGGCTGAATTGCCATTTTTGGCTTCTTTAATCACTTTTGTACATAAGGCGCAAGCGACGTAATAGGTTGGTGCGCAGATAGACATGAGTACATTACGGTAAACTTAAGGGATTTGCTATAACTTACCTTAGACGCGATTTTCCGATACTTTTCCGACAGCTGATCTCTGTGGAGTGCAGTGCCTTCAATTGCAAGATATGAATAAGTAGTGCTGAATCCATCTAGAACATTTGCGTAACGAAAAGAAAGATCATTAATAAATTAAATTAAATACGTATCGAATGTATGTTTGTACAGGGGTGTAGGCGTATATCTCATCGACGTAAGTAAATATAGATACACATGCGTGTTCCTTAGCGGTATCGGGTCGAACGAGGGCTTGTTTACTGTATCCCGTATCGCCTTGACGTAACGCTTTATCTTTCGCCGCAAATCTGCAGCGAAAGAGCTGGTTCAGGTTCCGCTGGTTAACATATATGATTTGAGGTTACTGCTGGATGATGATTCCTTAATATGTTGAAAAGCCATAGTCCTTCTGTCTGTTTGTATCTCCTAAGATTTACGCTTATTCGGAAGTCGAAAGCTTGTACCAAATCGGCCTTCAAAATGGTGTTGATTTACGTATGCAATTAAAGATTATTCTATTACTCTACAGCACTTTTAAAATATGGTAGTTGTGATTTTGGGATAAGTAGACTACGTTAGACTAGAAAAGCTACGTTTCCAGAGAAACGTTCAAACACGGCAAAGCATAAATAAAGTGAGGTTGATGATTTTTCTTATATCACTGTATGTGTCTTTCTACCCATGACATTAAATAACTATAGTGAACTGTAATTTACGAAGCAGGTTTGACTTATTTTCCTTCATTGTATCATAACAGCGCAGGCACACCATAGTTCCTAATGGGACCGATCTCATAGAACGGATCGTTGCGAAATAGAATCCATTACAGTTCCAACGATAGGTTGCAGCAACGGTATGCAGTTGGCAGAATCGCCAACATCTTCTTCAACTTAGATTGGCATTGGGGTAGCCGATGCAGTTTAAAAATTTTGTGCTAATAATAGTAGTAATTTTTTTGGCCGATTCTCGCAACTTCGGGCTCTTAAATCCCTTTAAATACGTACTGGTATCGCAGGCGTGAAGTGCACATGCCCTGTCTTGTAGCCGCACAAACTTCACCTTTAGTCCCGTTTAAATGAGGTAAAGACGCACACATTTTTGGCACGAATAGTGCTAATGGCGAAACTTAGAAGCAATTGCAAATTATGCTTTAGGCCTGCTTCACTCCAGCGCTTGCTTATCGCACCGACTATCTTTACTTCATACAATTGGCTGTTTTTCTATTGAATGATTAAGAAAAACGAGTCTTTTGATTACACGATGCATCTTTGCAAAACAATACTCTAGTCGATTGTACCGAAAACTGTCATTTGCGTTTCTGTTGGAGTGATACGATCAGTGGAAACCATGCCATCTGTAAGTTTCCGCCATAGGCCATGTCTGTTTTTTTCTCTAAAGTCACTATGTACGATGCGTGCCCCATATGTTATGTTAATCATGTACTGAAAATGACGGCTGTTTCCTTTATTGACATTCAAGGTACGTTTGCTCATTGCGAAGACAGCGAGGGATTCACAAAACAAGCAGAACGTCAACACGGTAGTAAGCTATACATCATATGCATCAAAAGTTTCACAACTATTTTCGACTGTATTCTACCTGGTTTATTTTTTCGATGTTAAATAGCTGAATGTAGACAAATACAAAACTTGATCGATTTCTATGTTTGACAGTCATGTTAGCCGTACACCATCGTTTTTAGTGATATCTGGGACGGCTAATGTTGTTTCAGATGAAAAAAAGAAATTTCGACCGGATGCATCTGGTAGACCTGCCCGCTGACATTTGCCCAGGAGGGGTAGAATTGCGCCCTTTAGATGCAACTAGCAGCCGATTGGTAAGCTGCAGTATTTGTAGAGGTCACTCGGCAAATGCATTTTTGGCCTCATGTGGCCACTCTTTTTGCTCTCACTGTGCAACTCTACGCCCAACCGAGCCAACGGAACCTAGCGCCGACCCAGCCACGCGCAGGATTTGTCAGATTTGGTGTCATCCCTGCAAAGAAAGAAAAGATGCCGAACGCATACAAGTTACGCTAATCCTAGATAACATGAGGTTCGCCTGTACATGTGGATTTGAAGGAAAACTGCGCGAAATTAAGAATCACTTTTGGCGAAATCCGGAGGACGGAGGCCACCGGGAAGGAGTTGAAGACCTTGAGCACGAGACCGAGGACCTTCAAAATATTGACAGAAATGCTGCGATCGACCAGCTTCGTGAGCAGAACGAGAAAATTTTAGGGGAACTTCAGGATTTACGCCTTAAAGTAGAAAGTCGGCTTGATACGCGACTCGGCGGCAAGCAGTATATTTCAATTCACATTAAGGACTTAATCGAGCAGCATCGGGAAAAACGTGACGAGGTGTGGAGCCCGCTTTACCGATGGTGGGGTGATGGCTACCCTTGTGCAACACAAATTCACATAGACGTGGTGAAAAATTCTTCTTGGTTAGGTGTTTACCATCAGACCTTTCTAGAGGCCGCCACACACCCTTGGCCAATGAAGAAGCGAATTCGATTTGAACTGTTGAATTCAAAGGGTGGTGTAGTGAAAACCTACGAAGCTCCACTTTTTGTGAATGGAAAGTCTATTTCAAGGTGTTTTGCGGCACCTCTTAAGGATGGTGGATATGGGCTAAGCAAAGTAATTAAAGTGGATAAACTGCAGCAACATGGCGATATTGTCTCGGAGGATGGCATCCTGTCATTGACGGTTGAAGCAGTATCCCTTTAGTATATTCACATATCCTGCAACGGATGCAACCATTTAACAACAGCTGTTTAGATTCGAGGTTTCTATCGTAGTAACTGTAATCACATGACGTCACAAAATCACTTTTTGCGTACGTTTGCTCGCAGCATTCTGTGATTCACAGCAAGTATGGATACTGTCAGTGCTACTACCATTCAGCAAAGTCAACATAATGCACAAATGGAAATCTTTCTAGAACGATGCTTATATATGGCAGCAAGCAAATACAGTATGTGCTCTTTTTGTAGATTTGTTCTGATTGTTGAATTCTAAGCTAAATTCTATGTGCAGTTTTTCTCATGAGAGCACCAGCAAGCGAACATGTGCGAGACAGCTATTATAACATTAACGACAATCTAACATCGTAATCCACGTTGCCATCTGCGAGCGAATAGGATATGCTATTGTTTAAAATTACGGCTTGCCCAGTAACACAAATTGGAGACAGATGGGCGGCAAGTATCACAGAACGAAGTTGTCATCTCGGTGGGCGCTATGTAAATACTTGGATTGTTGAAGCAATACCATCGTTGCTCTTCGAAAGTATGAAGGATTTTTTTGTTAACGTTTTGTTCGATTGAGTTACGCTAACGTCAGCCTGAACTTTGCAAGTAGTCCGATAGATATTTTCAATCGCTACGACGGAGGTCAGTAGTTCCAATGCTACTTCATGTGTTCATTCTCTAGCCGCAAGTAACAACTATCAATATCGACGAAAAAGTACTTAGTGCCAAGAACAAATCTTGCCTTATAATACGCTTTACTACAAATCAAGTGTGTTGTCTTCAGATGTTACGTTTTTCGTATGCCTCAAAGTGCACAACTATTGCAACTGCACTGTGTTATGGCGAAAAACACTGTGTATACGAATGGACGACAAAATATTAGCGAGTTACGAATTGAGTACGAATATATGTTTGCATTCAGGTGTCACAAGTTGTAAGACCCGATTTGCATAAAAGGAATCTTAAGTGCACTCCTTTAAGCAGATAGCAGAGGATCTACTTAGTTTGGAAGCAACAGCGTTTCGCTTCCCGAAAATATGGGGTAGAAAGAAAACAGCGATTAACGTCAAATGGTTCTCTGAAAAGGTGCTTGACCTTCTTTTTTTATACTTTTTTCTTCATTGTTTGGTTCAAACAATATCATTTACCTATTCATGTATTACTGCAACTGTTTGTCTGTCCGACCCGACCAGAGATTTTCGGTTTGAGATTTTTGGCTGATCGATAGTTTAAATTTTAGAGCTTCATTCTAGAAAGGTGACGTCGATTAGGTATATACTTCTTTGGGAGTTTTTTCGTCCCATAGAGCGTAATGTTAGTTTTATTTTATTTAATAATTTATAAATAATTTAATAATATTAAAAATTAGCAGCCGAAGGTTCACATTTAGACATTTTTTCAAAGAAATTTTTGAAAGAAAAATCTCAAAATAGTAAAAATACTCCTCCGCGAAGTACCACTTTGGTAACGCCAATTCTTTATACAAATAAACAGACCTCAACGACCTAAATTAAAATTGAAACTCTTTTCCTATAGCTAAAACTGATATTTCAGCAGGAAAAAGGTCAAAACCCGAATGCAATAGCTCGGTCGATTGCTTGACACCGGGTCAACATCTTTTTTTGCATGCGTACATATATTGGAAAGGCTTTTTTCTGATATTAATCTGATAAAGTTTTTCGATAAGCTGAATCAAAATTCCAGATGCTCATACACCTAATTTTCAGTTTTCAGATCAAAAATGGCGTGTGAAAACTAAACATGGTGTGTCATGCAATGACGCTAAACGATGGATCTCAACGAACTGAAAAAATACTTAACACCTAAAATTGATTTTTTTTTTAGCGAAAATGGCGAAAACACTGTTGGTCGTACGAATCTTCAGGTGTAACAATTGAGTGAGCATTTTAGCGCGTTTCTAATAAATATGGAGTTGATTTCCGTGAAAAAATTCCTTAACTCATTCTCAGATGAACTCAATTTCAAGAAAAAGAAGTAATTATTTGCTAACAAAACCCTTAAGGAAATCTAAAAGTTTTGCTAACCCCCAGAACAATAAATTGTTTAAAAAAAGCAATTGTTTTCATTCAATATATGTAACTATTTATTAACACAAAGAGGTTGATATAAAAACCTTTAAGCCTGGGTCACGTCCAAGAAACAGAATAACCGTACCGAAATAGATCAGTCGAATTTTTATTTAATAGAATATGTTGGAACTTATTATTAGAAAAGTTAAAAACTTGAGCTTTTCCCGGAAGGGGGATCAACAGGTTTCCCGATGCTATCAACGGTTCTATGTCTATACATCTTTCACAAATTGGCCCATGGCCGACCATATTAACTGGCCTTCTGGGAACAGAATCATTTAGTCAACACTGAAAAAGCCCGTACCTACAATGTAGAAATTTACCCGAAGTCAACATATTACGAGAGAGACAAATTCATCTAGATGAATCTCTAGCTGATTACCAAAACGAACTCATATAATAATTACAGAGGGGTAGTGGGTTAGGTGAATTAATAAACCAGTTAAATCAACGGAAAACCAGGCGCAAAGTAAGGCCTGCGAGCTTATCTAGTCAATTAGTAAGAACACTACTGCAGGGCAGGTATGTATAATGTGTCCCCGTGATGGGCTAGTCCCTAATGTGTTTGCCAGCCAATCTTAGGAACGCGTTCGGCCCGAGTTCAAATCTGGGTATAATCACACACTTAGTTTCGTCCTGGAAACCAGCCACCTGATAGAATGCCTAACGACGATACAGGACATAAAACTCGAAACGTCGAGATATTAATGATGCGATGCTTAGGTTACTGGGAACGAACAAGCTAAGCGCGCTCGTCTGCTATGATAAAACAAATCCGTGAATTTTAGCGATCGCTTGAGTAAGTTAAACTATAGGTTTAAACATACTTTCCAGATCTAGAACCGACACGTAATGTATTATATAAGTGTCACTTGAATAAAATACGTAATAGATATTAATTTAGTTTTAGAACTCTTCGCTACTCTAACCTCGCGAACACCGTTTGGTTGGGAGCGTCTAGCTGGTTGCCATATCAACACGGGTTTAAAACAGTAATAACAAGCGGGGAACATCTGTATGATGGTGTAAACTACAGTAGAGAGTATCCGTCCGCCCGTAATTAATTAGTGAACGACACACGCAATATAAGCCTATCTATTCCGGGTGTTTATTAAACACGCCTTCGTCTTTTGCAAAGGTAAACTTTCATTCAATTTATCGAAATTTTGGTAACACAACAACGATACGTCAGAACGCACACGGCCCCGAAAAAATGGCCGCTGTCGTAAAGTCCGAATGTATGAAGTAGTGTAATGTTCATTGCCAGCTATATGATTTTTTCCTAAAATATGTTGCAATTGTTTATTAGCACGCTAGATAGTTTCGTTGAACGATGAACAAGATGTAAACTATTAGTCCAGATAAATAAGAAAATGGATATAAGAAGACAGAGTTCATTTAGGGTGACATACTCCATTTTAGGAAACTATCAACTTTGTAAAAAATCTAAAATAGACAACCCAAGGACATGAGTTAATATGAAAGGCAGTTTTACAAGTGTGATTAGATATTTTCTTGAATCGCTAGGTTATTATTATTACTTAGGAATGAATTTATTTTTATTTTCAATACGGAAATAGAGCAGTTTGAGGCAGACTAGCTTAACCATCTTCTTTTGACTACTTAGAAGGACTCAATTTGTGTCTAATTTGACTAGTTAATTTAACACGTAGCATACATACGGGCAATGTTTAAAATTTCAGAAGCATGACGCCACCTGAAGTTAAGGAGATACTTCCATCTCGAGGAGCCCTTTTTCATGAAGAGATCCCGCAATTTATTCTTTGCAAGCCTAAGATTCTTCCATTGAAATCAATGACACTTGAAAAGGTCAAGTCTCAATTCCTCTGTCTTTTCAGCATCTCAAGTTATTTCAATATATTCATCACTAGCATGTATAGAAATATATGTTTAACCGATTCTAATACACGTCTGTGTTTTACGTTGCTGTGCAGGTCGAAAACATGCAAAGAGAAGCGGAAGAAAAAGCCAAACAGGCCATTCGATCCTCAGGAATCACCTCGGTAACTGGATGTAAAAACGAATACAAAAATGATATTTAAAAAAGCATAAAGCATATGGCTTGACTATTTACATAGTTACCTATATTGTTAAAGCCTTTGATAAAATATAGGCCATATAGTCTAGACTTCATAAAACCATTGTTACTTTCCTAAGCGGCTGTTAAGACACTAACTATTGACACTGTATGCAATCCAATTTCCGATCGGAAGAATTATGCGTTTTCGCAACTAAAAATGTGATTGTTATGTTGCGGCCTAAAAATATGTGACGTGTTCATTACTTTTTTTCGAAACTGCTAAAATTATGTCTTATTGTCAAAATACCCACACCTATTTCCCAAATATATTGGTTTGTGTGATACGACATGCCAGCCTTATTTATTGGTATAGACTACATAGAATTTCAAACATTCACACTTTAAATTTTCAGAGATATAATTAAAAAATGTACAACTGCTATGAAAAACGTAGTTTGGTTTTGTCATGAGTTACATCTAAGATATACGCCGGTAAATGTTCACTATATATCGTTAAAAATGAACAATCTGTTCCAATTCAAACTTAAAAACAGCCTTATCTGGTTAATTTAGGTCAAGCTTAACTACCTCGGAAGCATCCATTTACATTTATGATTACCTTATTTAAAATAAGAACACCGTTTTTTAAATAGATATTAATGTCTTATTAATATTCCAGATCAACTTTCAACTTATATTATGATTTCAAAAGACGTGTGGTATAGTAATAATATTAACTATCAATTTCATCTTGCTGGAGCAAGTTGAGCTCTCCTGCATCGATTTGGCCCCTTGATTTTGCTCATGATCACACCTTCGTCTAAGTTGAAAAACTGTAAATTGGTGTCGCGAATTACCGGTATTATAGTAATTATAAGCCGAATTATATACCAGATTTTGCATCGGGAATCAATCGTCGTCACATAGTGGAACGTCCGTTAAAGCTAGTTATTTTTTCGGGGGTTGTTAACGGTGACGTAGTGGTAAACCACAACGAGAAGGAACAGCGAGACGCCCATAAGGTTGGCAAAAACTGCCAGTTGAACGTCAGAAATCATCGCGAGGATAAAGATCGCGGGTGATAAAGACAGATAGCTCTGCTAGCTAATCGTCGTTCCGCACTCCCCTGTAATTCAAATTGAGTCAATAACAATTATAATCTAAACTGTAAATAAAAGTGAAGGATTCTTTAAAGAAAATGGTCTATTTTTATGTCACACGTTGGATCGTTCTTTTCCAAATGATTACGTCAAATAAATTCAAAAGTTTATATTGGTGCTTTCCTGCAGCCGTTGTTTAAGCATATTTATTTAAACATTAAGAAGTCATTACAAAAATTATATTACGATAGGTCGTTTGATTCGCATGTTGGTTGTTCGCGTGGCTTATTTACGTGCAAACTCTGAAATATTTGTAAGCTGTTCACGTCTTTGATGAAATTGAGATTAGGAACATGACATAATCCCAGGATGCAACGTATACAATATATTCAATAATCAATAATGGTGGGAACAAACTTCGGGACGTACTTTATGAAGTTATCTCAGGTAATCTAGTTTTATAAAAAATCTCTTGAAAATTTATGTGAAGACTACACCCGATTTCGAACAGTATATCAGTTGACAGAAGATGCACCAATCCCATTCTGCTCAATTGTTTTATTTTCGCCAACTACTTAACAAGAAAGATGCAAGGACCGAGAGATTTTTTTATCGTATTTGTTTGCTTTCTAAGAAGTACCGAAAAGTAGTGGACCACCAGTTCGAAAGCTTACGAATCCGAAGTGTCAAACATTAATTCACCTTTTTACTGTTCGAGGATAGGCTTCTTAGTCACCTCACCACAACGACTGAACTTCAATAGAACGCTTCTTCGACAGTGTACGCGCAAATGACGGGGACCTATCTGCAGCAACAGCTAAAGCAGACGTGGCTCTCTCAGCTGACAAAAACAGCGTCACGGTGTGGACAACTACAGTTCCGTGGAATTGGATGGTTCGGAGTCTTCGCATTTATTCTACGTCTGATCCCCAGTTTTTGACTTACCCGTAGTTTATTAAATACAAAAAAATCCCATATTTTATATATTGCAAGCAGTATACACATCGTATTCTCCTCATGGGAGACCTTCGTCATGTCAGGTTCTGTTTACAATGCATGAATTCTTAGAAGAATGTTCCAATAAATCTATGCTCATCCTTGGACGTTCCTCCACCAAGATATACACAGAAGCTGTTTTCATATCCACAGTTAATGACAACATAACGTCAGGTATTCATATTTCACCTTAGACCACCCTGTAACCAACCCTTTACTACTGAGGTTCTCAATTTTTTTCACCCATCTCATTCGCAAGAAGCACTGTCCTTTAGTCAATTGTGCACATTGTGGCACTCCGGTGATAAAGAGGCGGAGCTTAGCGAACTTCACTCGATGGCGCCATCTAGCGGAGAAGCGCGAGTGAAGCACGGCGTTTGAAATCGCGGCCACAGACCGAATAAATAGTGGTCGGGTAAAGATCGGTTATGTGGACGGTGCCGATGGGCGAATTGAGTGCCGATATTAATATCACGCTATCGCTGGATACTACCATAACTTTTTCAAGCAAACTTCTACAACAACAACTGAAGTGATGGTGCTGCTTCTGATGACCAATTGACGCTTGGACGAAGGAAAAGTAATTGAAAAAAAAAAATAGAAACTTCTAATTTTCATCAGTGCCCCTCATTGGATATATCGAGAATACTTACTTACCCGCAGACGTGTTTGAATCGAGTGACATTTGCTTTGCACTTTCTGTGTCCTGCCTTATTTGTGTTGTTCTACTGCCGTGCGCGATCGGACCACGTATTTAGATTTGTTCCTACTGCTATAAATCGAAATTATTCATTGGTGCTTTGCTGTTATCTGTTAACTATATTCGTTGTGCTCTCCAAGGAGTACGTGATCAGCTTAGTTCTTCCTGAACGTCGCCACCGGCAACACGGGTAAGTTCAATAATGTAGGAACAAAGGGTGAAACAACTTGTCTTACGATTGTGGCACCTGTAAGTTGATACTGAACAAAGCCCGCCATGTGCGTCAAAGTGTACATAAGGGATAATAAGCGGGCATATATTGTTGGCGGAAACCAACGTTCCATTTGACTTTTTTTTTGCTAGAAGTGTATGTAGGTCTTTGCGGGCAGCTTCTAAAAACAATTTTCACTTCCGTTGCATCACAAACAGCTTGTAAACATTATTGTGCGCAAACAATATTGATCACTGAGAAATTCCATTGAAGTTTAAGATCACTAAAGCAAAGTAGTGCGCGCTCGCGAGCTTTTTCCTGTCTTGTAACAGTCACGCAATGATGCACTGTAAGTACCGCTATAGAAGTGAATGCTTTCTCTATTTCCATCTTTAAGTACAGAGATGATATGAGCCTTACGATGGCACTACTTGCTGGGAATCTACGTTATAGTATTATGGCTAGGGTAACGACAGATGAGCCCAAAGAGCTCTAACGAAGATCCCAACAAAAAATGACTGAATAGTCAGATTATTATATTGTCGCCGTTGTTGTTAGTATTCCAAAAAAAAACCGTCGAAATAGTGATAATAGTAGAACTGCATACCTTAACGGCCTTATCAGTTCTTGTTCTGTCTGTCGTCGACTGGATTTGGCAAAAACTGCGGCGATGGATCAGGAAGGTAAAAAATTGATTGCTTTTAAAACAAATGATGCGCAGGGGTGACTTTACCCCCCCCCCCCCCCCAGCGTGCGGTTACTACAACCAGGGTTTTTATTTTTACACTGCAAGAAGTAAGGAATGCATTATAGTACATAGAGCGGACGGATAATCTAAGCGAAGTGATTTCAGTTTTACGTTTGCTTCTATCCTTAAGCATTACTTTAAATGACGGGCTCTCTACGCGTGCTTTCGAACCTAAATGTTTTTACTTATTTCCGAGTCTAGTAAGCAAACATGAGATCGGTTGTCGAAGATAGTTACGTAAGTTTGTAAATTAAGGCCTCTCAAGAGCTTGTCTTGCAAAATGAAACCTAGGCATTTTGATGACGGTGATTAAAAAACAATTAGATTAGAAAGCAGGTCGCCTTTTCGCAACTTCTTGCATACAAAACAGAAATAATTACAATGCCGTACGCAATACAAAATGAAGGTGCCATGGCTCCGGTTCTGGCGTTTTCATCGTTTTCTTTAGCAAGCCCAGTCATAAAAAGGGTTTATACCCGCAGCTGTGAATTCGAGAACACGTAAATAAAAGTGGCAATAGCTGTTCGTACAGAGATTTTTACGATCTGTCTCTGGCAGTATCAATAGTCAATGCACCTGTTCTTGTTTAGTTTGCGAGGATTACTGTTTCCTCAAAGATGGTTCCTCTAAAAATGCTGACAGTGTCGATGATGCTGCTCTGAACGTAAGCTTAAATTTCACTTAAGATTTCTAATTCTATGAAAACATGTAAGTGCACTATTAATTGTTTCGAAAATTTGTGCCAGGAGTCGAAGCTGTACCTAAGTGCCAACAGCACTCTTGCGGTTGATTATTCGGCTCGAGCAGTGCGAAACACCATTGAAACCGCTAGTAACAACAAGAAGCTTTTGTTGATCTTGACATTAAAAGTTGTCTGCACCCACAAGATAATACAGTTCGATTTTGAGATACATTGGCGAGCTAACTGTATGCCATGTGGGAGTTTTCGTAGCAGATCGGTTGAAACCTTCGTATTGCACCACGACGAAGTGCCACAAATGCATTTGGCAGTACAGATAAGGAAGGCGTTAAAGGAAGCTTTCTACTTTTCGGTCGAGTAAGTTCGTTCTGTGCGATTAAGGACAATACTGCTACTACAAGTGGACTAAGTAACGGTCGTCTCGCAAACCCGGCATTCGTTACGCGTCTTCTGTAAACAGATTAGCTATCAAACAGGTTAACTGGACTTCTAGAAGTTGATCAGGAAAAAGATTATGTTGGATATAGTGCTAATCTCACGAATAAACCATCTGGCAGAAAGAAGTCAATTTTGGAATTGTTTTGGCATAGCTTCGAATGGTTGTCGCTGGCAGCCTCAGATGAGCCTTTCAGCTCTTCCGTTGATCTCAGGCAAACGTCAGACGGTCTCAGTTCAATGTTAAACAAACTTGATTAGGTGTTGATCAGTTCTTTAAACTCTGACTCTGTCGGCAGAAGGCATGGGGGCCTCCGTCGCCCCAAACTATAGCAGCAAAGCCCTCAACAATATTAGTGTTAGAAAGGGGAATAGATCGATCCTATGCTTGTTTCAGCACAGATCAGATATGGAAGTTTTTGATTATCGAGGGTTTTGATGATTTTCTGATCTGGAATTTAAAAAGCGTGCACCCTTATTTGTTTCGCTAAAAAAACGTTCTTTAAAAGTTACTCCAGTCATAATTTAGTTTTTCGAAAATCTGGCGGTATCAACACCAGATAAGTGTACCCGGCTTCTCTAGGGCAGGCTAAGGCAACGCAGGCTAGAGTCAGGTCACCCGGTTTGTCGATGTATTCTATACAGTAAGATCAACAACTTTCAGGCCTTGTTGACTGATCTACTCCGATGATGGTGCTGATGACGATTGTGCCTAGATTGGCTCGAGTGGTAGCACTAACTGGAGTTCAGGTTGTTGTTTGAGAGTCTGCCACTGCTGCTAACTCTCGTTGTTCGCTTGGCAGTTCCGATTTTCCTCCAGCTATTACCGCTGTCTTCATAGTTAGCGCTGCTGTCGAGGTAGAGAGGTACGTATCTGCATATGTACATGGTGATTGGCATCGGTGATCCGATACAGAGTGCTAACGGCACAGCAAGCATATAGACGAAAGCCTCGGAGTTAAAGGGAAATGTTGTTTGTTGACGGAATATGAGGGGCGTTTCCAGCACATGATCCGTCCAGGCGCCACAGTCCCACGTGTGCAGCTACTGCCAGCCAGCCGCTGCCTGACACAAGACTGCTGCCGTGGATGCGCGTTCTCTCATAGACCCACATACACGCACATGTTCAGTCGCTCGACACAAACTTGGCTGGCAATGGTGCTTAGGATCTCGAAAACCAACTCAGCAGCACGCTTGGACTCGAATCGTTTTTACTCGAGCACAGGGCTTCGAACACTACATGGGACTTCCTTGTAGTGCCCTAGGGAGGTCCCAGCAAGTCAACATTCACCTAGGGCCGTGCAACAATAATAGGAACTGGTAGTGTGAAAACAAGCAAAAGGCAAACAGCCATGAGGCAGCAGTTGAACCATTAGAACATATATGCCATATATGGAAAGATGAGTAGATGGACCGATAGGTCGTCAGTCCCGTGCTAGAAGACAGTTTTGGTGGGACTGCTGCCGCTCTCTATCGCTGTTGTTGTTGATATTGCTGCCGCTGCTCGTTGGCATTCATTCAGCCTAATCTGTATGACTATTTGCAGGTCTTTATTTCGGTCTTGGGACCGGTCGAGCCGTCCGCTTTTATGACTTGTTCATGACAGCCCGACGTTAAGACTATAGTCGTTGTTTTACTGCTGCTAGAAACGCACAGCTGCCAAGAGCCATGCTCGCAGTGGACCGCACTGTTTTTCGGTTCCTAGAGGCAATGAATGAAGAACTTTGTAGACACAATGTAGCCTCCGTGGCTTTTGGTGTGAGACGGCTACGCTTGGCTGTTTACATTCGGAAATAACGATCGCCTCAAGACCGGGCTTAGAGGCAACAAAGTCAAAAATGGAAGACAGGAAAACAATGAACCTATCTATGATTTGCCAGTCTTGATTGTGCCGCATAGCAGATTGACAAGCGCAACTGTCAATAGCTGAAACGGTTGCAGTGATTAGACAGTATTGAAACAAATAAGCAGAAACGCAGGCTGCAACAGTAGGACACAGAGAGTAGGCCTGCACGCAACCATGAACAGTCCATATTTCGGGCGTCCATAGGGAGAATATTTCGCATAGTCATGCTGGCAAGGAAGTGCCTTGCTTGTGTCGAAAATATTACCGTACCTAAACATAGAATTTTCTGTGCATCAGGACTAAAGCCGCAAAAGACGTTTTTGTTAACTACGGATAACTCGTTGTAAGTAACAAAGATTTCACTAGCGTTGATCAATTTGGAAAGTGGATTTTACAGACAAGGCTGCGTAGGCTAGGCGCGTGAGAGAAAATCCTGTCACGCTTTTTGTTAAGGGAAAATCATTAGTTGGCAGCGTTGACGGAGGCAACACGATAGCTTTCCGGTAGCTGCCCCATTATGTTCCTGTCATTCGGAATAATAAAGCTGAAGCAAACGTTCATTCCCGTACGGCAAAATTTACTAATCGCTTCAGAAATTGATTCAGGTCAGGTGACATAAACAAAGAGGAATGGAGAGAACGCAAAAGCAAGGGACCACGTCTTACCGTAAAACGCAGCTTCAATCACAAGCGTCGTAAAAAGGAAAAACGAGCTTTTGCTGAGCTGTTGAGAGGCCGTCAAATTAATAGATGGTTTGTCACTAAAGGGTATTTTAAACGAACGAATTGGTAAGCTAAATACAAATTTATGTTAGCCAGAACTAGGAATATTATAAAATGGCGCCTGTTTCCATCGGAGTGTTTGTGTCATCTGTTTGGTATATTATGGGAAAATATTGAGAACTTTTGCCTATTCATAATACTACATATACCTACATATTCATAATAAATTACAAACATAAGAGGCTACTACGAGGCAATATTGGCTACTCAAAAAAATGTAGTTTTTTTTTCGATTAGAGTGAGTAACACCGTTGGTATGACACACAATAATGCTGTTTGATGCGTCAAACTTATTACCATAACTTTTTACACTGCTTCTACACATTTTGAATATTGACCTCAAAATAAATTGGCAATAGTATGGCGGTACTACGGAACTATTTAATTAGTAATAATATTAATTATATTTAATAATATTAATTAATTTAGGTTTCTATGCGGTTTGTAGGTTGTGGATATGGTAAACAATGTATCATACATGTTTGAATCATTTTCATTATTAATATTATTGTTACGCAACTCATTGTTACTAGTAGACCCAGTACCGAAGAAGTGCGACAAGCCTATTGGCCAAAATCGTGCCATGATAATAGGCACTCATCATCATACTTATTAATTCACAGTCATTGTCTGATATCCGATGGGTCCCTAGTAACTAAGGCTACACATCATTTATGTGTGATCATCCACATTGGGGTAACTTTGCCACTGTCACATTCTGTACCCCACCCTTATTGCACTCCGTTTGCGTAAACGCTGACGTTGCCAAGTCCGTCGATCCCGCGCCCGCCTGGGATAAAATAGTGCCTCTGAATTCTACCAGCATTCTAGCGTTATTGCATCCAATGCATCAAGTTGGGCGACCATAATCAATTCTGTGTTGCCTCATTACATGGCCCAGCTCTATCTATTGTAACCGCTCCGTTATTTTAGCCTTTCTGTAGCCCCCTAGCTCTCAAGAAAGCTGCATTTGTACTATCAAGCAAAGTCGTACATGCAAGAATAAGTGTATCTGGCTCTCGACAGGGAACGACGTTGCGAATGCTTCCGGAGCGTCAGTTGCGCCATTAACAGTAGCTAGCGGCATTATTCGTTGGCGCACTCTCCTGTACAGAGTACACTACTGCTTTTGGCTTTCTGGGGTGCTCCCATAGGCGTAAGGCCTGGTATGCTTAAACTGGGGGCGACCAATGAGTCATCAGTGCTGTCACTCATGAGTCTCTATCCCGTACTTTCCCTATTCGGCTTCCCTTGTTGGCTCCAGACCCTGTCTTTCGACGAGCATACTCACAACGCCCTGCTGGCAAATATTGGCACGGGCCCAGCATCAGTATTGCGGGCTCAGCCGACTCCTGCACCGATGTTGGAGAACTCCTATGCGTTGTTGCGAGATTCCCCCTTCAAGGGAAGACATCGCTCAACTCAACAACGAACCTGAGTTATTCAGGACAAGGATCATACGAGATACCCTCGCGAATGAATACATCGAGAGATATAAAACAGTTCTGCTAATGGCTGAGAGACGAACTAGCGAACCGCAAGGCTTGAGTATTATAGGAAATAGGAGCCATTGCTGCATCGTGCTGTGACGATAACCGAAAATTCTTTATCGTTGAAGGGTGAAGGAGCTTTGGGGTGGTATATCGGGGGTGGAAAAAGAATAAAGGTGATGAATTGTCACGAATTTCAATGTTGTCCTGCGGTGCTATGCGTTTCTATAGCAGACTACCTTCAGAGGACGATGGATGAAATGTTGAGACAAGAAGGGGTGCTTATATCTTTGAAACAGCAGCATTCGTTAGAAATGACATTATTCAGTGGCATAACGATATCTGGGTGCAAGTAATTATTTACTGGAATAAAAAGTCTGGTTGGACCAGAGGGTCGAGTAGTGCACCTCCTTGTTAATGTTTAAAGCCTTTTTTAGATCTTTTACAGAAACAGTGAAAAGAGCTACTGGCAATTATTTACTAATAGTGCATACATTGTAAAGTCGTATGTATCGCATAAATGCAGGTGCTCAATAAGTATAATGGATGGTTGCTCGCTATGCAGATATAGTAAAAATGAGCTTTGAAATGTGAATTGAAATGATCAGTGTTTTTTCGTATGTTAGTCGAGCCCCGTTGTATGTAAGAGATCTATACTTCTAGCAAATGTGTAACTGATGTAAGATTAAATGTGGATCTCTACGGTCGTAATAACAGTGCCTGAATCGATGCTAAAGAGACCACAGGTTATACCGAATGGCTGACTATTTTTGGAAAATTTTCGTTTAGAAATCAATTTCAGGGTTAAGATGCAGCATACTGAAAGGTTTTGTGTGCTATGTATGTTATCTATGGCACAACACAGTACACGCAAATTCGTACTGCCCTAATTTAATCTATTTTAGACGCAGCGAAGGTTCAGCAACGAAAACCATAAAGCTATGGTAAACGACTATTTCCGTTCGACCACAATACTAAACAGTATCGTTTGCAAGCTTTCTGGTGAATCACAGTCTACCCTAAGACCCACCTCTTTTCTATAGTAGCTCAATTATACTTCTTTTTGCGGAAAACAATGCTTGTATTAGAACCTAATTCCTTTTAAACACACCTGAATGAATGAATACATTTTATTCTGCGTCTGAGAGCTCAGTTATTAGCTAGTAGTATTTAATTTCTTATGATTAGAAAGACATGTTTCAATGATTATAGGCGGCTCGAAATAAAAATTTTACAAAATAGTTTTTGTACCTGAATATTAAGCTTCATTTGTGAGAAAGTAACTATTTACGGAATGCCCGCATATGCACAGGTAAACTGTAAAAAGAGCCCTGGAAAAACGTGTGTGAAGTAAAATTGAACTAATCTGTAACGTGGCAGTGGAATATGATATAACATCTATAGGAAATAACCAAAACAGTTACGAAATTAATTAAATACCTTTAACTACTTATTCTGGTTTTTCTGATGGTGGCAGAAAATGATTAAGAAGGGACGATAGGCTTTGAATGGACATGGCCTCTCTACTTAATAGGCTTAAGACATACACAGCGGTAGACCATTATCTCCTGCGTTTCATACAGAAGACTGGCGACACTGGCAGTACTGCTCCCAAGAGGACTGGGGTGGCAGATAGCATAACCCGGAAAACTCTGCCGAATAATATCGGCATCCCTCCGCATCACTAGCTAGTTTTCTAAGTGGGCACCCTATGACCTAGTTATGCGTTTTTCGAGGGGCACACGGTCTCCTTAAGAAGGTGATAGACATAGTGGCTCATCGTAAAGCACAACAGAAGTACTGTAGAGTGTCGAGAAGACGACCTCTTTGAATAATAATTATGTTTACGATTTATCAAACCGAATATGCATGATGACAACATGGGGCTACTAATCCTATATAAAGTTAAGATTCGTATTGGGACGATTACTAATTTGTATCATTTATGTAAACCGTAAACAATAAATGAATGTAAATTGAATCTGTTTTATCGAAGAAGAACTTCGGCGACCTTACCGGTTTTAGGCTAATTCCAATATCTATTGCAGTGGCCTTACGGTTTTTTGCTATTACTCTTTAGCCTGCTTGCTTAACTGAAAATTCTTATGATTAACTACTCGACACCGGAATCAAACCTATTTAAGCTCACTGAAAAAAATCTCTAGGTCTAGTGCTGGTCTAATCTAGTTTATAGTGACGCACAATATCGGTAATAAGCTCGAACCCGTTTATTTGTGGTCACTGCCAGTCGTTATAGTTTAACCTAACCCGACAGATTTAAAATTTTGTTGCTCTTCCTGAATTTCTTGTAGCCTACACTAATCCGCCTATTAAGCTCTGTAGGCCGTAGATAGCTAATATTATCGTGAGTTGATCAAAAGCCAAAATGTACAACCTTACTGCATATACTTCGTTTTTGAGCAAAAAGGCAAAAACATTAAAACTTTCGACAAGCTTTATCCCCCCCCTCCTCCCTTTAGAATGCTAAAAAGGACTTAAACTAATTACTAATAGTATCTGTGACTAAATTTTCGTGAATTAATACTTATCCCCCCCCCCTGAATGAATGAATACATTTTATTCTGCGTCTGAGAGCTCAGTTATTAGCTAGTAGTATTTAATTTCTTATGATTAGAAAGACATGTTTCAATGATTATAGGCGGCTCGAAATAAAAATTTTACAAAATAGTTTTTGTACCTGAATATTAAGCTTCATTTGTGAGAAAGTAACTATTTACGGAATGCCCGCATATGCACAGGTAAACTGTAAAAAGAGCCCTGGAAAAACGTGTGTGAAGTAAAATTGAACTAATCTGTAACGTGGCAGTGGAATATGATATAACATCTATAGGAAATAACCAAAACAGTTACGAAATTAATTAAATACCTTTAACTACTTATTCTGGTTTTTCTGATGGTGGCAGAAAATGATTAAGAAGGGACGATAGGCTTTGAATGGACATGGCCTCTCTACTTAATAGGCTTAAGACATACACAGCGGTAGACCATTATCTCCTGCGTTTCATACAGAAGACTGGCGACACTGGCAGTACTGCTCCCAAGAGGACTGGGGTGGCAGATAGCATAACCCGGAAAACTCTGCCGAATAATATCGGCATCCCTCCGCATCACTAGCTAGTTTTCTAAGTGGGCACCCTATGACCTAGTTATGCGTTTTTCGAGGGGCACACGGTCTCCTTAAGAAGGTGATAGACATAGTGGCTCATCGTAAAGCACAACAGAAGTACTGTAGAGTGTCGAGAAGACGACCTCTTTGAATAATAATTATGTTTACGATTTATCAAACCGAATATGCATGATGACAACATGGGGCTACTAATCCTATATAAAGTTAAGATTCGTATTGGGACGATTACTAATTTGTATCATTTATGTAAACCGTAAACAATAAATGAATGTAAATTGAATCTGTTTTATCGAAGAAGAACTTCGGCGACCTTACCGGTTTTAGGCTAATTCCAATATCTATTGCAGTGGCCTTACGGTTTTTTGCTATTACTCTTTAGCCTGCTTGCTTAACTGAAAATTCTTATGATTAACTACTCGACACCGGAATCAAACCTATTTAAGCTCACTGAAAAAAATCTCTAGGTCTAGTGCTGGTCTAATCTAGTTTATAGTGACGCACAATATCGGTA
>NW_019211456.1:43607427-43630303 GCF_002443255.2 Varroa destructor
CCCCCCACTAGTGTTCTATTTGCGATTGATGCTAACTAGCAGCAGGCTTGAAAAAATTGGAAAAAACCTGTGTTAAAGTAATTCCGGCTTTATTATCAGGCGGTGGGCTACAGATACCTTTGTGATTTATCAACACGAAATAGCGTTAGTTATTTATTTAAATTTGTTGTTACGGTTTCTGCCGCTAAAATTATTGACGACGAAACTTTCACACAGCTATCATACCTATTGATTGCATAGGGAGGAAAACTAGGTAACTTCTTCTTTAGGGCCTTTATTCACTCATTTGAGAACGCGTTTCCGTCACGGACAGATGCTGCGTCTACTGGATGTCGCGCGAATGAGGAAGATCGTTGAAGATTAGTTGTAAGCACCTACCATTCACCCGTTAGCCAGTCTTTCTCTATTGTAAAAGGGCCTAGCTTTTGTTACTGGAGCTGAGGTCATCAGCGAAGCGTTCATTCAAGGTTTTCTTGGCAATCATCGGCAATCAAGCTGCTTGTGGCGGGCCGCAGTTCTCTGATCAGATCGCAGAACTTCGCTGTTGCGTGTAATGGAAGAATAAAAGAAGATTCATTTCCTCGCGATAAACGGGACTTATTTCCAAATACCCCCAATTCAATGTTTTAGCTTTACTCTCAAGCACATTGTGGAGCAATACGATTCGTTGGAAATGTCATATCACGCGAAAGTTCATGCTTTAAATACGCTTCCAGATAACAGAACAGTCTGTCTGGCACATCTGTATCAACCGCTGCCTTTGCTGCTATAACGGCCTTAATTGCTATTCTCCTCCATGCTAGCCGATGATAAGTGACGAACAATGTGCTGCATTAAGGATCTATATATGGAATAGGATAGCAGCATTCCGTGAGGTATTGATGCGCTCTGCGGCCGCAAGAGGTGACCATAATACAAGAGTCGTGAGTAGCTTCTACTAGTGCAGACTGATCCCTGTGTGGTGGCATCGGCCGTCAGCAGTTGACGTCGGCCAGTCTCACAGTAGTCCTGTCGTTGCATTGCGGCCCACAACACGTCGCAGTTTATATAGTAAGATAATGTTACACTACCTTCTCTCGAATTAAAGAGGTGCCTAAAAGTAAGAACAAAAATTAGCGTGACCTGATTTGCTGCCCCATTTATCATGCTGCAGTTTGTGTTCTGCGTAAAGGAAATCTTGCGATGGGAAATAATCCACCCGTGTAATATTATTCGTTGTCCGGACTGATTTGGCGCAAAGATGCATTTGTTGTCCCGATTGAACAATTGTGAGGTGCGATGGACCAATGGGACTACACAGTCTTGCAGCTAGGTCTGATATTGATTAATCTGCACCATGCCCACCTTATCAATACAATGAATTGTGAATATATGACAATAAAACTTGACTCCAGCGGTTATTTAAACACGAATATGTTGTTTATATCAAACATATACTAACATACTTCATAATGCTATTACGATACTTAATGTGGTAGTGCTCCGAAAACAAGAAGTAGAGAGAAGAAACATATGCAGGTAACCGAAATTTAAAATTCAAACAGTAGAAGTTTATTCTTAAAATTTAAAAAATTCTTTCCTTCGGCGGTCCGTCAGTTGAACTAGCTATCTTCTCTTTCACATATGGCATTTGGCCTGTCTTCATATAATGATGTATATATTTACATATGTATACTCACAATGTAGCACAAGCCAGAAAAATATTAGTAGCGGCCATATCTAGACAGACACGCGCGCAGTCACTTTTGCCAACATTTACACAGGTTTACGCGGACAAGCGATATTCCTTGATTTGTTTTAATTGTTCTAGTTTCCGTCGTTAGCAACATACTGGTAACTTTAAATATAGGATAATAATATTAAGTAGATATCGGTGAAATCTGTCGAATGTTACTATTATTGCAAGGCCGTCGACAGAGCGACTGCCCCCCAGAATAATTCTTCAGGCATATGATAAGCTCGAACCCGTTTATTTGTGGTCACTGCCAGTCGTTATAGTTTAACCTAACCCGACAGATTTAAAATTTTGTTGCTCTTCCTGAATTTCTTGTAGCCTACACTAATCCGCCTATTAAGCTCTGTAGGCCGTAGATAGCTAATATTATCGTGAGTTGATCAAAAGCCAAAATGTACAACCTTACTGCATATACTTCGTTTTTGAGCAAAAAGGCAAAAACATTAAAACTTTCGACAAGCTTTATCCCCCCCCCCCCCCCTTTTAAAATGTAAAAAGGATTTAAACTAATTACTAATAGTATTTTGGTTAAAATTTTCTTGAATTAAAACTTTCCCCCCCCCCCCCCCCACTAGTGTTCTATTTGCGATTGATGCTAACTAGCAGCAGGCTTGAAAAAATTGGAAAAAACCTGTGTTAAAGTAATTCCGGCTTTATTATCAGGCGGTGGGCTACAGATACCTTTGTGATTTATCAACACGAAATAGCGTTAGTTATTTATTTAAATTTGTTGTTACGGTTTCTGCCGCTAAAATTATTGACGACGAAACTTTCACACAGCTATCATACCTATTGATTGCATAGGGAGGAAAACTAGGTAACTTCTTCTTTAGGGCCTTTATTCACTCATTTGAGAACGCGTTTCCGTCACGGACAGATGCTGCGTCTACTGGATGTCGCGCGAATGAGGAAGATCGTTGAAGATTAGTTGTAAGCACCTACCATTCACCCGTTAGCCAGTCTTTCTCTATTGTAAAAGGGCCTAGCTTTTGTTACTGGAGCTGAGGTCATCAGCGAAGCGTTCATTCAAGGTTTTCTTGGCAATCATCGGCAATCAAGCTGCTTGTGGCGGGCCGCAGTTCTCTGATCAGATCGCAGAACTTCGCTGTTGCGTGTAATGGAAGAATAAAAGAAGATTCATTTCCTCGCGATAAACGGGACTTATTTCCAAATACCCCCAATTCAATGTTTTAGCTTTACTCTCAAGCACATTGTGGAGCAATACGATTCGTTGGAAATGTCATATCACGCGAAAGTTCATGCTTTAAATACGCTTCCAGATAACAGAACAGTCTGTCTGGCACATCTGTATCAACCGCTGCCTTTGCTGCTATAACGGCCTTAATTGCTATTCTCCTCCATGCTAGCCGATGATAAGTGACGAACAATGTGCTGCATTAAGGATCTATATATGGAATAGGATAGCAGCATTCCGTGAGGTATTGATGCGCTCTGCGGCCGCAAGAGGTGACCATAATACAAGAGTCGTGAGTAGCTTCTACTAGTGCAGACTGATCCCTGTGTGGTGGCATCGGCCGTCAGCAGTTGACGTCGGCCAGTCTCACAGTAGTCCTGTCGTTGCATTGCGGCCCACAACACGTCGCAGTTTATATAGTAAGATAATGTTACACTACCTTCTCTCGAATTAAAGAGGTGCCTAAAAGTAAGAACAAAAATTAGCGTGACCTGATTTGCTGCCCCATTTATCATGCTGCAGTTTGTGTTCTGCGTAAAGGAAATCTTGCGATGGGAAATAATCCACCCGTGTAATATTATTCGTTGTCCGGACTGATTTGGCGCAAAGATGCATTTGTTGTCCCGATTGAACAATTGTGAGGTGCGATGGACCAATGGGACTACACAGTCTTGCAGCTAGGTCTGATATTGATTAATCTGCACCATGCCCACCTTATCAATACAATGAATTGTGAATATATGACAATAAAACTTGACTCCAGCGGTTATTTAAACACGAATATGTTGTTTATATCAAACATATACTAACATACTTCATAATGCTATTACGATACTTAATGTGGTAGTGCTCCGAAAACAAGAAGTAGAGAGAAGAAACATATGCAGGTAACCGAAATTTAAAATTCAAACAGTAGAAGTTTATTCTTAAAATTTAAAAAATTCTTTCCTTCGGCGGTCCGTCAGTTGAACTAGCTATCTTCTCTTTCACATATGGCATTTGGCCTGTCTTCATATAATGATGTATATATTTACATATGTATACTCACAATGTAGCACAAGCCAGAAAAATATTAGTAGCGGCCATATCTAGACAGACACGCGCGCAGTCACTTTTGCCAACATTTACACAGGTTTACGCGGACAAGCGATATTCCTTGATTTGTTTTAATTGTTCTAGTTTCCGTCGTTAGCAACATACTGGTAACTTTAAATATAGGATAATAATATTAAGTAGATATCGGTGAAATCTGTCGAATGTTACTATTATTGCAAGGCCGTCGACAGAGCGACTGCCCCCCAGAATAATTCTTCAGGCATATGCATTTCAACAATACCGTTATTTTGTTTGCCCGCCAGCTGATAATGCACCGATAACAGGACGTGGATGGCTGTTTTTTGGCTTCACTTATTTTCATGTAGAGTCTCTTAGAGGTCTTGGTGTTCGCATGGGTAAGGTATTGGCGATTGATAATGGTGTACGTCGCTACCATTTCGTTGCCGTCATGTTGTTAGAATGGCTGTATAATTCGACATTCACCATTTCGGTATGAACTACAGATAACAATACTAAACTACTAGGAGAGGTCAGGCTTTGTCGACCTCAGCAGCTGAACGTTATGAGCCACAGACTTCCTAACTGCCTCTTGCAGGAGTGTTTCCTTGTCTTCGGCGAGTTCCTTACCACCGAACCTGTTGCCGCTGCTGCCATGCCCTTTGGGTTTATTAACAACGGGGTTTTGCGAGTAGAGATACGTCGCTATAGACACAACCGTGATGGCCATAATCGTTGGTATTTCTATTGGTATTGAAAAGATGATCCAACAGAGTACCGCTGTAATCGAGAGGTCCAATGCGCCGGCGAACGTCTTCAAGATCGAGTTGAGGCTTCGTAGGAATACCGACACGATTATGCCACAAACTGATCCGTTAACCATAACTGCTATGATCAAAGGCTGACTAAAGATATTAGCTAGCATGGTTGCATTTGCTAATTCATCTGTTTGACCATGTAAGATGAGAAACGCCAGATTGCATACGATCGAATCGATATACATGAATATATTGTGCACCATGATATGGAGGTCGGCACCCGTATCCTTAAGCAGAAACTCGTTGTACACGCCCGCAAGACACGAACACAGCATTTGAAACAGAAGAAGCAGTATGCTCCACGAAAAAAATGCTGACAGTATACCGCCGTTGTATGTCGGTTCCGAATGGTGACCGTGGCTAATTCCAGCGCTACTGCTCCCGCTCCCGGAAGCGTCCGCGCTCGCAGCAAACTCTGGCGTACGCACGCTAAATTGTTTTATTACACACCCAATGGTGAGCAGGCACAACGAGAACCACTGCTGGCCGGACAAGCGCCGTTTAAACAGAATCTGGAACACTAAACCGGTGATGACGACACGAAACTGCATAAGCAGATTGTACGTCGTCGGATCGAATGTCTGCAAGTTACGGAAGGCCAAATTGTTGTAGAAACAGTAAAGGAGCGCTGGCACAAAGTACAGCAACAAGACCCGTCGATACTCAAAGATCTCGCTTACGAGCGTCGAAAAATTGTGATCTTTGAGATAGAGAGCGGTTGATAGTATTAGTTTGAGCAGTTCCGTCAGCATAACGACACATGTGACATTGTACGAATAGAAATTGTTTGTTTGAGACGCCTTCACAAGAATTGACTGGGCGATGAAAAACACGATATAACTAACAAATATTAGGGCTGACAATCGAGTGGGGAAAAACTCCCCTAGGAACTTCTTGTCCATTGACATCTTGACTAGAAGAGTAGGCACGTGCTATGTTGAATCAACGGTTGTCATCCGGGTTGACGTTCCCAGAAAGACCAGCAGCGGTGCCGACAGTAATGGGAGTTGATTCAATATCTACCGAAAATTGCGAACATCCGACGGCTTCAGATAGGTTTCCGTAGAGTGTGTTGGTGTCGTTGTTGTAATTTGCGCTTTTATCGTTTTGTTGGCAACGACCGTTTGTACTCTCCTGAGCAAACGGACCGCGCCGCTTAAAATTCGAAGAGCCGCTGGATAGCGGAAGTGGCGGTGAGCGACGCGCACTCCATAAGCGCCTGTAGATAGATGGGTGCGTGTATTATGTCGATATGGCTCGTGTCAGACGCCAGTGGTGTACAAGATCGTAGTTTACACTGGAGCCGTTATAGCAACAAAGGTATAAACTGTATAAACAGTAACTGTTTAGTAGCGGTTATGAAAATACACCGCGGCCGTATGAAGAAGAGTGCAATAGTTAACAATACTCGATACTAGAAACAGCAAAGAGAGCCATTGTAAAAAAGAACGGCATGCTAACCAGGTAGTACGCATTCTCATGACGTTTTATTGTCAATCGTCGTCGATGATCAACCAACTGCCTGCTTCGTAATGGGAACAGAAGACGATGGTCGGAATCACTGTAGCACTGTTGTCGTTTGTCCAGCACTGGCCTCGACCGCCACGTCCACGTTGCTAAGCAGCACGAGCTGACAAGAGTCGTCTAACGTCACAGTTGCCACTAGTACAATAGGTAGCACTACTACACGAACTACTACTAGCACGAACAGAAGTGATTCTAGTTATAATAGCAGCTCTCCTACCACCTAGGAGTCCCATCATTTGACTTCCCATTTATATACATATGTGTTAATATATCGATATTCAAGCCTTTCCGTCTCAGTCCATTGATTGTCGGTACCACATTACTGTTTTTATAGTGGCGTCTTTACTCACAACACTTAATCCGAGTATGACAGTTGCATCACACAAACGCTTACATCCTGACACACGAAAACGAATCTACGAGCTATTCTTTTAATGGTGTTGATGGAGTGCAGAACACACAATAAAAATGTGCCGTAATTACTTTTCTTATTTATATAGCAGTAGCACTACGCCGATGAAAGACAACATACAGTGGCGATTGATTCGTCGCAAAACATTCGACAAAGCCTCAAAAGTTACAGACAAGCCGTGGTTTTTGTCAACTATTTAGCCTCACCGCCACAACTACCATCGTCAGCTCTCGCTGTTTACTCGCAGATTGTTCTGCTACTGTCGATATGGCGAATGCCACTTGGCGCGTTGCCATGGCAACGCCAACGAGCTGCCCTCTCTGCTGGCCTCTAGGGAGAAGGGCGAAACTCGACTGCTTTGAACGGATGGCGGGAATCCGCCAACGCATCGTGCAAGCGTTTTCGATCCTGACTGGAGCGAAGCTAGCGCCGAACGGTAAAAGTAATACTGAGGTCCGGGTGCGTTCGCGCGACACCAGCTCATTGGATGAGAACAGATTTGGCTGAGAGGTGACACCAAAAATAAGGGCCGGGCCAGGGTTAGTTGTTGATGATCATGTACTTGTTCGGTAGATCCCCTTGCTACAAGTCGTTGATATAACTTAGTTTTTATTGTTCTGAGAGAAACTTGAGAATCATTATACAGTAAAATATCGTGATAGATTCATCAAAGTCATGTGGCACAGTCATATATAAAAGGGTTTACATTGCGCACCTTACGCGATCGGTCAGATTTTATGACAGAAAGCAGTATTTCGTGGAGACAATCACATAAGCGAAAACACAATAGCTATGCAAATCCGATAGATCATGTATCGCCTACTTGACTTTTGATAAGGCTTAACTTATTTCTAAAACCATGAAAGAACTTCAAAATCACGATTTTCATGACCATCACCACCGGCGTTACCAATTTAGTGTATGCCATATATTACAAGTTAGATTTCATTTTATGATTCGATTTGTATACATCGACAAGTTCATTTATTAAAAGTTTACATGGTAATTTCATTTGCTGTACTTTTGTGACACGAAGTTGTTGAATACGTTCTCTTCTCATGTATTTATTATTGTTGTTGTTTCTTATCCTACTCAGCTGTGGGATTCACCTAAGGTACAAGCTTGTCTGAAGGGGAAGAAACAGTCGACGATGATGATGAAGATAATTTATCACAGAATAGCATTGGTGCTGCTTTCTCGCGGCTCTAGGAGCTGTTTTTTTAATGGGGCAGATTTTTTTTACCTAGAAATATCCTTTCTCCCCATCTCTCGGCGCGAGCGCCTGCACGAGATACCATCGATGCTTAGGTACCATACATAACATACACGCTAGTGGGCACACCGAAGCGAATACCAGGTATCTCGCAGCGCTATAATCAAGCGAGTGCTGTTGCTCTTTTGGAAGCGGTTTCAAATGAAGGCCCGTAGAGCGACTTCTCATTTGCTGGCTGCAATAAAACCACCAGCCATTTACTCCTCCTCGAATAATATCAATATCCATTAGACTGTTCCGTTAAATGGTAGGCGCCGCTTACGTATGCTTGCCACGATCACACTTGACGAACGATCCTTATTTCGATATATGTATATATGTATATATATATATATATATATATATATATATATATATATATATATATATTTGCACGACTATATAAGCCGATTAACAGATAAGTAAAATAAGGAAATTATTTTTTGAAGCTCTTTGACGGCGTCCACCAAACGTAATTGCGAATGTTTACTGATGTAGTATCACTGTCTCCAGAATTAAGACAGGTATCTCTTTTAGGAACATATATATCTGTATCTTAGTTACGAATTCAAATAAGACAAAGCACCTAGGCGTTGCGTTAATGCAAGTTTTTTTACTGTTTATTAAGAACAAGATCCCTCTCCTCAATAGGAGTCATCGTTACAAGTTAGCCCTCTTTAGACCGTCTACATATTACATAATTTACCAATAGACGAAAATTCATTTCCAACGTTAATGCAGTACAGAAAAAGCAGAAAATTGTTTATCGTTCAATTGTTATGTGCTGTGTATGTGTGTGTGTGTGTGTGTTTCTGTCTCCAGTAACCTCGTGGGTATTCACAGCTTCGCAAGTATTGTCGCAGTTGAGGCTACCGCTCTTCCTTCACGTATAATATAAATTTCCGTGGTAACACCATCATCTATAGCATCGTGTCGTTTTTTTGTGTCTTGATATCGAAGAATATAGGCGAGTTAATATTGCTGCAGTTATCGTCAACATATTGTGATTGCCGATGTTACAATTAACCGGAAAAAGAAGGCAGTTATGACCACTGCTGGTGTCACCGCTGATGTAACCGAAGTGAAGATGCGCTATTTGACATCTTCTTTCGTTTAGCGTCGGTCTACACGCAGCTCTTCGTGCATAATTCGTTCGTTTGCCAAAAACAGATTCGTCTATGCTGACCTTTAAGTGAAGAAAGGATTCATCACTGAGGTCCATCGACGTCCTCCTCGTCGTCGTGATCAGTATTAGCCAATCGAATATGAACGATAATTTAAAGGCCACCACAAACTGCATACAGGCAGCCAGGAAGACATTTAGATTGGCAGCCTTCATTGGTGCTATTGAAATGCGGGCTCCTCAATAACGTGAACTTCACTTCCATACATATGTATAATAACGGATGGCTCTGCTGCCATATGATGCTAACATATTATTATGACTATAATTCCTACGATGACGATGATGAAGATTACGAATGAACGATGGACCGAACGACTGACTCAATGATTGTAACGTCCGAAGGAAAAAGATACGCGCCAGCGAAGAGAATTCGTAGCTTTGGAACTGTGTACGGCGACGTTGTTACCCTAGCTAAAATTTACGTGGTGACTGACATATGGTGGTATTGACTTGGACGAATAAGAATAGAAACATAAGCTGACAGGCAGCACCGAAATAAAAAAATTGGTTTGATTTTTGAAGGGTATGGTGATATGTGGCTCATACATCATTTTCTTGCCATTATCATAATAATAATTATTAGACGTAAGGTAGTTAATGTGACCCAATGATAATTGTCGTATAGCAGTGAATAATGATGATACAAGTCGATTCGGAATGAAGAACTTCAGAAAATTGAACCGTTACTGTATCAGCGTTACAATCGAATGGTTAGAGTGCTAATGCAGTAATGAAAACGTTTGAAGATTATAGCATGGTTGTGATGATGGTGTGTATCTTCGCTTGCCGGTAAATCTGCAATGTAATTGCAGATACAAGCAGGATGCCGCAATGTTATCGATCGGATAGAAAGAGAAAGAGTACAGAGCTGTGATGATCATTATTGTCATCATTGAAAAGAATGACGGCTTCAGGTGTCTCGTAACATCACCCCTCGTCATCGTCATCATCATCATGTATATGGTTATAGAACCACATACATAACGGCTTTCGAATCACGTTGATGGTACCACGAGCACCAGGAAGGATAAAATCGCAGAAAAAAGCGTCTACAGCTTCGTGATAGCATAAAAACGCGATTAGATTCCCATAGAAAAACGCAGGGTTTCTAAATCGGTTACTTAACCGGAGGAGACCTAAACACCAGTGATAGTATGGCTATCACATTTAGAAGAAGCCGCCAATGTGAGCCGTCGTTAGATCCATCAACTCGACAATTGAGGACGATATCTTGCGAAATTCTCAATTGATATCCGAATTTTATTATAGCAAATTTGAAAAATAAACAGTAAAACATTTAAAAGTCGAATCATGGTAGGGATGATTTTTTTTCCATATTTTTTTTTGTCAAATATGGACTAAGTCCGCAGTGTAAATCTAAATATTCTACGTTTGCTTGCACGATGCACGTGCTTAGGAAGTAATAAGCTGGTATGTACATCTCTTCTAGCTGGTTGGTGACACTGGTTTGTCCTTCTTGAGCTTGTGTTTTTGATTATTCTATATTGCTAGATACCATCGTATATACAGTACGTCGTGTCGCTACTTGTCGTAATATGTCCATTGGTTTTCTTCCAAAAATAGGCCTACAAATGCACTGTCAGTTATGTAGATAGGGTGAAATCAGGGTCAACAAATGCAAATTACAACGCTGTCTCTTGCTTTAGTTTTATGAACTTCTGAGCAAAAATAATTGCGTAACTTTCCTTATAGTTAACTAGTTACATATGCTTACTTCAAATGAATTTTTATGAATATCCCAAGTGGGCGGTTATCTTTAATCTTAGATATATATATAAGAATTTATTAGGGTGCAAGTGTAGTTTACGTGTACACGAAAAACAATATACATCGTTTACAGTACAATAACGTTGGCGGGAATTTATTGGAGTCGCTCTCTCGTATGCTTCCTCACGGTTCTGTTGGCCTAGTATAGACAATGTAGACTATTTGTTTATATTTAATTAGAACCGGCACTTCCTATATACGTTTAAAATTACTGCCTAATATATACCTGTGGGTTTATAATATGTCGTCTAATATATTTATATATACATGAGAATACAAAGCGGTTTCTATTCAAGTTTAAAACTTCGCAAATTCTTCTTTTGCAATCTTCGTACCCTTTTCGTTTCTTGCGTTCACGTTATCAGTATTTACCAGCAGGTCACCGAAAAAGAAACACGAAGAAATATAAATACTTCTAATCCCTTTGATACGTTTCGTCTGATCATGAGATGGTCGACGTAAGCACGGCAGCCGTCAACTGCCAACCGTCCATATCGGCTACAGACTACAATAAAGCCGCTGTTGAGCACGAATTCCAGCGAAATTGGTAGGTAGGCACGACACCCTAGCTACTAATATAGAAAAACGTGCAGATGCGATATCAGGCAACGGCGACTACAGCAGCAGCAAACAAAGTGCACACTTGTGGTCAAATACTATGGACGACTTAAAAACATGGCTAGAAAAGACCCAAAACTAGAGAGAGTCCGGAAGTATTGAAATGCGCGGATCATCGGCAGCTAAGAAGAGATAGATATCTGTCGCGCTAGACGCGGTCTTCTCTATTTCTATATCATGTTTTCTTGTGGCGCTGTTGTATTCATTGTTCCTGCGGCTAAGGCCCGGGGATTGAGAAGCATCTGCGAGACCGGATCTACTTTTAGTACTGCTTCTGCTGCAGGTCTTGCTGTTGTCGAGTGGTAGCGAACTTTGACACTCCCATCGGCTATCTGTTGGTCCCCTGGGCGCGCCGTGGGCCCAACAATATCAATTTTGGGTCTAGTAGCAATTAAGCATCTCCGTGTCCCACACGAAGTCCTGTTATAGCTGGCCGATTCTGCACTTAATCTATTTATTTAGAGTATGACAGTCTATCTACAGGCGTATGTACACACAGGGACGCATATCCGAAGTCAATGTTCGATAGTTATAAGTGTGCGTGGCTGCCGTCAGCATCGTCGGAGTCCCATTGTTGAGAAGCAGCAGCTTCGTTAAAGCGACGAGAGGAGAACGACCGCTGCTGTGTAGTTGAATAATATACACGTATCTATTATCTATTTAATGCTGTAGTTTTCGTAGTTTTTGTGCCCCATTGAAAAACGGAAAGGGCTAGACTGAAAGAGAATTTTAGCATCTTTTCAACGGCATTAAGCTGTCTGTCGAATACTTAGGTTGCGTCTGTGCGCAGTGGTCTCGCGTGGCCTTAGTGGGTCTACGACATATCGGTTGCCCCCGATTTTCTTACAGCTAACGGGGTCAAAGGTGACGACGACCGTAACTGCGACGGATATTTTTATTGGTATTGTCAATTTTTCGCAAATTGGAGGAGGAGAAGGGTCAATACAAAGGGGGAATGGCATCATCATGCTACTTAATATGTACAATGCTAAAATCGAACCAAGCACTCATCTGTGTCGCGTGCATTTGCTAAACAAACGTTGCACGCGATATGGATAGGTCGGCTAAACTGCTATTGTGATGCGAGGGCAATAACTGAAACGACAGAGGTTCATACAAAACGGGAAATAATTATGTCAGGTACCACACGTATTATAACAATACATAAGGGGCAAACTGCTGAGTTCGGTGGTAGGGAATGGATGGAATATATTAAATAAACTCTTCGATACTCAGCTTGTTTTATCCTTCGGTCATAATCGTAAGTAGCGTAGACCTAACTGAGCCATAGTGAAGAGCTGTCTACGCAGGTACCGCAACATATCTGCAACTGCTTGCCAAACTGGAATTTAAGATGGTTGTAGAACCTCACCGGTCGACTGTTACAAAAAAGAAAACAGAAATCAAAGGCCAATCCTCGCATAGGCATCGCCGTTCGTATATCATTAACTGTTTCGCAGTTAGCAAAAGAAGATCAAGCAAAGAAACAACATAAACAAGGTACAGCGGATCGATGCTGGATGACGTAATGACGGCTAGCTTAGAAACTGAAGCTAGTTAGTCCAGGACAAAAATGATACTCGTTGCCTGACTTCGACATTTAACTGGGTGGCAGGATAACTGTTGTCGCTGCTGCTGACCGCACGCTCGATGGATCGAGAGATGCCGATAATTGAAATGATTTCAGTGTTTCATCGAGTCAAACGTTCAGTCGGCTCGTAATGTTTCCGTAATTTTCTACTTGGGAAAAACCATGGTAAAATGTAGTTTTGTCTTTGTTTGCGGTCATTTTAACCGAACTATAATTCATGCGGAAGACAAACGTGCATTCCCTAATATTTTGCCTACCGAAGATCATGCAAGCTAGCTACGGACAACCGGTAGCTTGAATAGGACTAATTGCTCGAACAACTTTAGAAACACACTAGAAAGTTTTACAGGGCGCACTTTTAATTTATCTATTAGCTCTAATCCAGATTACCCTTGAAAAGCAGTAATTAACAAGTATATCAAAATTATCCGGTCCCACTATATCTGGTCAACCTGTTCCCGACCAGACTAGGTTCGATCGTTCATAAGTCTATCACTGTTGTCGCCCGCCCCCCACCCCACAAAGAGGATGCCTTTTGTCATTTAGAAATGGAAGCTTTGATATAGATTTTATCATATAGTGTCTACCACGAATAGATCTACACCTAAAATACATAGCGCATTGTGAAGTCTAAAGTGAACCAGGCTTGGCGCTCCCATTAGACCGCTCAACTTCACTAAATGATAGATACTTCAGGAAATCGTTTCCTTCGGAACCATTTTTGATCAAGTTTGCTAAACGAAATTCTGGGCTAGAAAAAGTGGGACTCCTTCGTCTATATTGGAATGATAACTATCTGCTTTTTGTTTGATTCCTTCTCGCCCTTGTTATCGATTTTATGTATTTTCCCTACATTGACTATTTTGCAGCTATCGCTTGTGCAACATGCCATTCTTGTATTGTAGGAAATCTTTCCTGGGGCAGGTGGTCGTCTACACTGGTTGGTTCGATAATATGGAAATGTTGCCAGAATAATAACTCGACTCGGGTGAGCAGCTTCGGCCATAACTTACCGGGGCATATATTCTGTATCAGAGACGACCGATGCCGAACTTTCTCTGTCAGCTCGTAGAACTTGCGACGACGAACCCACGGCCCCGATTCGCTTGGTCGCTGCGTTCCAAGCAGAAAAGACGAATCTCGTTTTTAAAAAAAGTGTCGAGTGGGCGAATTACGATACTTATCGTAACTCTGTATGGTCGACATTAGTTGACCTTTTGCTTGTTGATTTAGTCAAGCACTTGTGGACACGGTACGTCCGCTTGCCACTGACCTTTTTCCTTCACTTCGGATCGACGCCACCCACTAAAGTTACGTTCAGAGAGACACGCGGAACAGCATAGATACATGCACTCTGCTAACCGTTTGAGAGAAGTAGTGCCTAAGGAAGCAGCGTACAGGCAATTGAAGCCTGTAACGGCTGCGATAGGTGGCGCTGAGGTGGTGTGTCGCTGTTGTCTACTGCTATGGCTGTAACGGTAGTCGTTACTGTTTGTTACTTGGGAACACGCAGCAATACCAGCAGAAGATCCGTTACTGTTCTCGTACTGAGAACAATCATTACCATCAGCGTCCCAACTGTTGGTGCTGGAAAATAATAGCATGATTACTATTTTTTCACTACGCTAATTATATCGTCGGCGTTGTTGTTTGTGCTTGTTTCTCTGCGTGTACATGTTACTCTCTATGTACACATTATTCGGAAAAATGATTACCCTTATCATTACCGTTACTATCATTGCCGTTCAGTTTTCTATTTATATTTTGCGATCGACTCTTTCCCGAGCATCTGAAAACATAACCTATAAAATACATCTATAGATCACACACAGTAGTTGATTTGTTTTCGTGGAGTCGAACTCACGTAAGGAAACCCTGTCTGCCGGCAAATTAAAGACGATATTTGCTTACTTATTGCTACCGGACTGTTCGGTTATGTGCCGCTGGCATTTGCTGTTACCCTTGTTTCTCGTACAGTCGTCTTTGCTTTGTTTTTTTACTCATATCTTTTTGCACCCGACGAGATTCACTACTTATGTTATATTTTGCCGCCTCTGTTTCGTACGCTGCCCTCAACGACTGTGCTAGTAAGTGAGTGAGTGAGCACGCTTCAATCGCGCAATGAAACTTCTTCCATTTCGAGAGAGACTGAATACGTACAGGCGGCAGAAGTGAGACTAATGTCGAGGAGGGGCTGCCATTACCGAAGAGGCATTCATTTCTTGAATGAACTATTTTTCATCACACGAAAACTTGGCCGCCCGCCGGCCCGCGCGCACGCCCAGATAACTGGCGTGACGTACTGTTCCTTACGAAGGGCACACACATACATACCTGCTTATACGCTTCATTTTCCTATCGATCTTCTTGCGTTGGGTTTTTTCCTACTGCTGTTGCTGCAGCGTCTATCCGTCCACCTGCGGCAGGCGAGCAGAAGCTGAGACGGCTGCTGTCGCCGCGACCGCTGCTTGCCGAGCTTTGCTAATTATCCTGAGTAGTTCGTAGTGGATAGTAGGTGTCCATGGTAGTGCTTTGGTAGAGATGATGGCCACGATGGTAATAGTAATATAGAAGTTGCGTTAGTACTTTTGTCTGATGGTTTGTCGTGTGGTAGTGGTCGTAGTACCATTTACTTCCATGCGAAATGGTAAATAAGTGCATGCTGAGCTATCAACACTGGGTCCGGTATCTTCTTCACGGCGCATCACATACTGGGGGAAGTTGGGGCCTCGGATAGATAGGCAGATAGATAGGCGAAAGCGATCTGAGGTGATGTTCGGGTTAAGGGTAAGCGTTGTTGTCGGCGGCTGATTGAGGAAAGCTTCACTTACCTTGGTAGAACAAGACGAGACGATAAAAAAGAAAATAGATTGGTCGCTCAGTGGCGAACTTAAGCGCTAATGGCGCACTTTCGTTACTATTGAAAGAGGCATCGCGCACTCTATGCTTCGTTGTACACTGTCGCTCGCCTGCCTGCCTACATCGCCTGGCTGGGGTTCTCAGCAGCAACTGAGCTAAGTTCGACGCGTGGTTAGCTGAAATGTGGGCCGTCAAATTATAGCGTCCAGTTCAGCGATCGCCCAATACTGCCAAATGGTAAGTGGGACTTAAATTTGAGTATCTGGGTCCATCGACTTTTTTGTCATATATATCTATGTTTGATTGCTATATGCCTGGGTCAGTCGGTAATTAAAGCCTATGCTACTGTATTTATTAATACTAACCGCTGTTCCATTACAGGCCCTAAAGGGGGGCTGTTGTCCGAACTAAACGCCTAGAACATCACGTTTTGACCGATGCGGCAAAGGCCTGAATTTCGTATATGTCATATTGCCCAGGCGCCTCCGACACAGTGAAGGCGACGCTTTGCTTGCCGCGCAACAAAAGGGCGTTACTGACTAATGATTAAAATGATGAGCCCGAATACTTGCTAACAATTCCTGTGTCCTCTCAACGCAACAGAGCTTTGTGTCTTCAATTTTTGCTACGTATTATTAGCATAGCGAATATAGCAAATATATGATCAATAAAAACAGATAGATCCGAATAGTAACTATTATTAATATGTATATATTAATTAGTAATAATTTGTTACGTATCCTACGACCAACGATAAAGCAGATCTTCCATGGAACGCAGCAGTTGCCGTCTAGCGCATATATAGTTAGCCTTTTGCTCGCTACGGGTCGATGGTGTTAATACGTTGGGGAAATCTAGATAGTTTGAATTTTCGTTGTAAATCTTCTTGCAGCGAAGCTATTCAGCGCTACGAAACGCGTCCTAAGGAACAAAAAGAGAAACGTGAACTTTACGTCATACCACTCTTGGTTAGGGTAATGGCGCAGACGGCCTTTTCTAAAGGAATAGCTTTTTTGGCGCACCATTTCACACATACACATTAGCACCTAGCTATCAAGTTCCGGATACCACCAGAGAAATAGACGATTATCAGAAGCACGCACACGTATATCATAATAAAAATAAGCCGAAAATATGAGACAGCCTTTGAGAAGCTTCTATACATTTGGTCGGTGGCCGAGCAGTCATTCTTGCCTTCTCGAATACACAAATGCTAATACCTCTGTTTTTTCATGTAGACGACTTTGTTTTTACTACTTATTTCGGCAACCGAACGAACAACGCTTTACTGATACCGGGACACGCACAAATTCATTCTGTGAACATGTTCATACAAACCGTAGCGGCCAATACAAATGAATGTATCGAGCAAAATCGACATATATAGTAGGCGCGGGCAGAGCTATGAGAATCGAAGGAACAGTTCCGGCTTGAAAATGGTGCTCTTTTATGGCCTACGACTTTCGCCATCCGTCTAGTTAAACGAAGCTAAGTAAAGTGGGGGTGGTCAACGGCCCTGGCTGGTTTGAGAGTCAGTAAATTGAAAGCCAGGACATAACGCTGCATGGTGACCTTTGAAGATGGAACGAATGTTTAGGCCAAGTGACGCTATTACTAAAGTTTCTTACACTTCGTAGAAAACAAACCACGTGTCTGCCGCCACGCAGAAGAAGATGTCGACCTGTTACGCATATATAATTTGAGATATAAAAATTTTAAGTTAGATTCTACAACGGCTGTTTGCCAGAATAATATAGAGTTAAAAAAAAAAAACATTATTTGCCACAAATAGAAGCACCTAGAAAAAATAGAATACAAATGTTAAACACTGCAGTTATTATAGATGCAATGTACAGTAATACATTAAGCGAAATGGGATTAACGCTACGAAGCAGGGTCTTCTTCCCTTCCTCGTGTGCCTACGCAGCTAACTAGAAACTTCTTTTTTTTTCTATAGCTTCTCGTGCTCGTATCCTCCCGTTCTGTTGCATTTGCCTATAATTATTATCGTCGCCGTCCGAGACACGGGCGCTCCAAAACCACATCATACCATCACCAGCTGCCGATCGACCATCCATGTACGGCTCGTGCCACTCACGTGCAGCAGCTGTACGTCAGATGGTCACCTGTTTGTTGTTAAATATGCCATTGGAGTTGGTTCAATCGAACGTTTCTATTGTTTTCCACGACTGCTGATATTGACATGCGGTCGCGCATGTGCCTGAATGTGTTTTAAGCCAATGTTCCGACGAATGGTTTTGCCATTCTCATGCTGTTATGTTTTTAGCTACCTGATGATGATCTTGCCACCGCTGCTGGTGCTGCCAGATCGGCTCCGTTTGTCTTGCCACTTTTACCCCTCGTACTATCGTCGTAGTTGTGCGCTGCGCTCGACTAATTCGGCGAATCGTATGCTTTAGCTCATATCTGATTCCCTATTGCACTTCTGTGAATGCTACTAGTGTTGCCGGCGTAAACCGCCGGGAAAAGGCTACGAACGACGAACGAAATAACGGGTGCGTTATTACGAAGGATGAAGTGTTTCCTCATCCTATCTCCATCTTCCCTATCCTTTTTGTCAAGTTTCTCATTCGGGGTCAACTTTCCATTCGCTATCACGCAAAATCGTCTCAGAGTGCCGCTCCTGCTTGCCGCTGCCGAAGACATCGTCTGTATACTAATCGTACGCGACGTCTAGCATATACAGAAGCACGGCATGGTCACAGTCGCGCAAACAGCTGGCAATATAACTTGTCGATATGTAATCATAATATAAATCGATGCAAAAATAACCACAAGTTGAGGTCGCCTGATTTGCGGCCTGATTTCGGAAGAAAGCACAGTTTTGATGCTTTGTCGTATGAGTTGCAAACACGTATATGGTATATGATTACGCGTAGGCAGCTGAAGGCTTGAATATACAAATTCGTATAAACTGGTTTGAAGGGATCTATTGAATCTAATAACAATGGTTGAATCAAATCAGTAGAGTTTATGTGTAAACAGATAAGCAGGTACAGGCGTGCACGTATTCAGTTTCATCCAGCGTGAACCTCTACGACCAAGAATCAAATTTTGACCCCCAATAAGTGCAATTTATTCATCATAAAATAGGAAAATATATCGCCGATCATTACGTGGAGCAACCTTGCCATTGCCTCTCCTGACAGTAAAACGTATCGTTCAGTATTTTACGATACGTTTACAATGTTGGCAGAACCAGCTGCAGCAGGCATAGGCACAATTTCCCCAGAATGCATTTTGTATCGGCATCGTCACTGCCAACTCAGCCGTCTCCAGTAGATCTCATCCTTCGTTTAATATGATCCTTTTTTTGAGTACTGTTCTGCTAGCAGCGGCCAAGTAAGTGGCTGTCTGTTATGTTATCTGGGATGACATGCTTGTGTTTAGTACTATGCGTTATATAATTATCATAGGTTCCCGCTATTGTGTGGCAGCAAATCATGATGATTGTCGATTCTGACGGTGCCTGTTCTGGTTTCGTTGGAAATAGCATCGGCCAACTTCGACTACGTCTATGCCGTACGCTATACCAACAAATAGCTCGAATCGTTGCTTTATTCTTTCCAACACATTTTTGCAGTCTAACTCTCTCTCGGGCCTGTATTGTCTTGCACTGTAGTCGGCCGTCTGATCTATCCGATCATCGTCTGACGCTCTCTTTTCAGATGGTTGACGGTATCGACACGCGGGCACAACCTTCGTCGAAAAGGAACAACCTTCTTATAACCGCTGATGCGTCGACGTATTAGTTTTCTCTATTTCGTGTTCACGCAAGCGCATTTAAGCCATGCATACATCTAACACGTTTTTGTTGTATCGGTTTCTCTAACTTCTTATTCGCTTCATTTGATGCGTGCATACGATTTTGTAACTGGCCCACCCTTATAACTTCACGTGGCGTTTGGTGCTTTTCGGCTATCGTCTTGTCGTTCCTTAGTGCCCAGGCACTTCGATGTCTTTTCCGTCCTATGGTGTATGTTCGCCTGTTGAACTGAAGGACAAAATCGTCGGTGGTTCTAGCCCCAAGCCGACGTGCTGCCGTACTTTCGTGCCTGAGAAGTAGTGGCTCGGTGTCTTCAGGGCTGCTGGCTCTTATATCACAGCCTTACGACAATGCCATTGGAGATGCCCGCTGCGACGGATCGATACCGCCAACGTGGCAATCGGATCCGGTCCAACAACGCCAAAGTTCCTGCTCCGCCGTGAGCAGCAGCAGCAGTCGCCGTAACCACGGCCGTCCGAAATTGGTAAAACGAAGACACACTGACAAATTAAGTGAATTTGAAACAATGCCCTTTCTATCTGTAACCCTGCTTTCGTTGCTCTCCCCATGTTCTGAATGAGAACTACGGCTGGCTGAGAAGTAACAACGGCAAAAACAACAATATCGATTACAGCGCCAGCAGCAATGACAGTGAGAACAATGCGCCCCAGCAAGAAGAAAAACACAACAGCTCGCGCGCGATAACGATAGTCAGCGCATCTTCCCATAATATCAGATCAGAGCCACTGATAGGAGAATTAGATGTTAATCAAGACGACGCTGGAAAGAGAAGACACGAGGGAACTGCGGTGCGACAGGCAGGAGGTAAAAGAGAACCAGCTAACGCGGTGTGTTGTTCAATCCGTTGGCCATTTGTCGAATACACCAATAGTTAGCCCAATATATTACTAATAGTAACAATCAAAAGTAATAATAATAAGAGATAACTATATTGGGCAGTGGGAGCTCTCGAAGACGATCGAAATCACCAAACCACAATCGTTCACGATGTTGTCGTAGCCCATCGTCATGGCGAACAGCTTCGCCAGGCGTCATTCCAAAAAGAGGAGCGCGGCCGTTGTGTTTGCTAGAAGATAGTAATGATTCGTTTACGATGACGTAATGATAATGGACTAGCGGCCGTACTGTTTAACTTCTAAGAGGCTGTAGACTTACGGAAATATACAGAGCGTACTCAGATCGACGGCAGAGAACCAGGCGAGAGATATTTGAATTAAATCCTTTTGTCCTTACTGCTACCAGCGTTTATTGATTGTGATTCGAATAGAGTTCAAGAACCAAACAGATACATAGGGATAGGGTTAATGCCTCAAAATTCGCAAAAATGTTACATGTTTTTTTCGGAAAAAATAAGAGGTCGTACGCATACTTTTAAAGCGAAAGGAAACTGCGACATGCATATTAATGGGATAATGAGATAAGTATATTTAGAATACGTTAGGAATCAGACGTCGGTGCCTCCTAGGTCGATGGACATCAAGCGTATACATTTTTGGCAGAGTCTATTATCGCCAGACGTCAATCCAAAAAGAAGAGCGACTTCATGATGAAATGACCTCACAATTAGAAAGGATGCAACTCAACCGGCCTGTTGCATGCTCTCATAATAAGGACTCAGGTGGAAAGCCAGAAAATTTATATAGATAGGGAAGATGATTTAATAACTGGCGTCTCTCTGTGTTAACTCAGAGAGTAAGTATGCAAAAGTTCCTCATGCAAGAGTGAAAATCAGAATAGGTTTGACAAGCATTAAAGGACAATGGAAACGTTCGATATCTAAACCGTGTTTACAGGCAGTACGTGCTCGAAGAAAGTCGCAATAATACAATCATCAAAACATAGGCACAACCACTATGTGCCCATGTTTTTCTGATTGTTCCTTAACGAAATCTATTCACTTTTTCGTGTGTTGTTATAGTGTAATTGTAGTAATGATAGGACTACTGCATCGACCATAAACGCGTGCCTCATTCATCGTGCCTGCTCAAAATCATTCAGATATCGAGATGAGGTATGATTTACAAGCGACCATCCGAATGTGGCACTACTTCTGTTGAATGAAACTGTACTTTCCGCGTCTCAACAACGATGGCTGTGAGACGGCAAAGGGATCGAGCCAAGAGATGAATCTGCCGCCACTTGTGAAGACCTTTGCTCATCTTGTCCGCTCTTTTTTCTTCGTTGCCATCTTCATCCTTCGGCTACGAAAGGAACACTCGATCGGTGTCGATAGACCCTTTCACGTTCCTCAAATGTACCTCCGCTCTCTTCCCGACGCTTGTCGTAAAGAATAGACTAGCGTAACGTTCAGTATAAATAACGCCAGGATCAACAACTATTTCACAAACAGTAAACGAAGTGCGAAAAGCGCTAGCGAAACAAAAACAAACGAAAATAACTCAAATCTCTGTTATCTTTGTTTCTGCCCATATCGTTATCTGCATAATGACAGGGAAAGACTCAGCGAAAGGTAACCGTGCAGACGGCGACTTTAAATCTTGACGAAACAGGACTACGTAGGGAGTAATACTCGTTAACATTTTGATATTTTTCATCAAAAATAAATCTGTGCTCTCGAACAATCGCCCACACTCCGATCGTGTGTTGTAAAGGACCAATTCTGACATTGGCAGCGCATAGGCGAGACGTTTAGGTCATGGGAAGATTCTTTCAATAATAATAATAAAAAAACTTAAACAGTTATTGGCAGTGTTCTTGTTGCATATGATCGAATTAGCGCAGAATCTCGGTATCGACAAATAAACGTTTCTAACGCCATCCACCGTAGTACCATGCCGCTTTTTTCCCCATTTCGCTGTCGACACCTCCAACCTGCCCAATAATTGATTTTTGAATTGAATTTAAGATAGAGGAACCGGCGGAAGTATAACTCGAAGGCAAAGTGCGCGCGGGAAAATTTGAATTCAATACAAATTTTGAATGGCAACGCAGCACGGGCTTAAAAAAGCATGTGTCCTTCATACACGATCTATTCTCCAGTTTTGAATCCACTTATCTGAAACGAACGCTACTT
>NW_019211456.1:43630403-43639973 GCF_002443255.2 Varroa destructor
ACATATATTATATATTATATATATAAAGGCGATGCGATTAAATTTACGGCGATATAGCTTTGACGAAGCGTTTTGACATAAACATCGAACATTTTTATATACATTTTCTTTGCAATAATTATTGTTTTTCTTCCCTATTAGTGCATTCTCAAGCTTTTTCTAATGTAATGTATTCGTATCAACATCACCAAGTGTAACTACCATTCATACCAAAGCGGGACCATTCTTTGTAATATATTGGTAATCGGTGTAGAACTACAATGTAATTACCAGCTTAGTATCATCCAAAAATTTCTGTCTACCCTTTTTTTGCGACTACCTGTACAAACCTTTAGCTATACATATCTGAATAATGGCGCGCGACCAATTGCTTCTCTGACTTGCTTTTAGCTTTATGGTGTTCTGCCTTAATTTCTGTATCGACGTCGTTGGGGGTTCGAATGACTATTAATGAAAGTTCGAATGGATCAATGCCCGCGGTGATAGAAACGGTGGTAATGGTAGGACGGAACATTGGCAATCAAGCTGATTTCTATCTCTTCGCATCGGACGTACTGTGTCGGCAAGGGTCATCTCATGATGCTGGTCATCAGAAGGTATGGGTTAAGCACGACCGTACGTCTGAGAACAAAAAAAAATCGATGAATTTCTCTGTGATCAGCGTGGAGCTCGCACTTACCAGCATCGAAAATGATGCGCCCCCTTTGGCTGCGTCTCTTGTTCCTTTTTTGACGAAACCATAGCCCCTTCGGTGTAGTACCCCACAAATGCATACAAAGGTACGTGCACCAATCGCAAGGTGAGTTAACGGCTAATCTGTATGCGATAGGCATTCACATAAATCATAGATGGCCATTACCTTGCGGTAGTTGCCTTGTGTTGTTACTGTTTCGTTTATCTGTACTTTGCTTTTTTTTTTTCGTAAGAGCAAATTTTACTGAACGTTTTGTCGCCCTGTGATGTGTAAAAATAAATCTAACAATTTGAGTTTCGCTTCCTATTTACTCCTGTTGGTCGGATGGTAATAGCACTTACGTTTTGATGAAACGTGCATATGTGTGCCTGCGTATGCATGCACAAATTGTACCTTTGAAATTAATTAATAATTCGCAAAAGAGGCGACCCCAAAGAGTGGATTAACGTACCTCCACTTACCCCAATGCTTCTCACACCTTGTATTCGTCGTGTCGCTGGAATACTGGGTCACAAGCATAGGATGGGTAACGCCAAGCTACTGCCTACAAATTTCGTCCTACTCAGGCGGCAGATTCCTCACGCCCGATAATACGATATTTATAGAAATTGAGCGATTCGTAGAGCATGAGAATGGCAAACGCCGACGGAAACGCAGATTGTGAAAGGGGAAATTGCGAGAGTAAGATTTTTATAGCGATCTGTAAAGTGGAGAAGATTGTTAACTGCTTCTAAAGCGTGCGAAAGATGGCTTGGCCACCGCGGGCACAGCTTTACTCAAACTGCGTGTGCCGTGTTAATTCGTAAATGCGCGCCTCTCAGATTTGAAAAATGAAAGCCAATCAGCAGACTACGCCAAGACTAATTTATATATTCGACGGCGTTAAGCTAGTGTAGGTATCTATCGCGTTTGTCTCGTAGGATCGAGCTAAAAAGATATAATAGTATTTTTACATTGTATATTATTATGAAATTTTTGTGTGCTACAACAACAAAAATCGGGAAACAAACATCCATTACTCATGGTACCTTACACAAACAGGCAGCGGCGCACATAAATCGGTAAGGGTACAACTATCGCTTACGTCTCCGTCGGCAAGATTTTAACTGAGCTTTGGCCACATTGCGATCGCTTGAGCAGGGATTGTTTGGTTCGTGGAGAATCGTGAAAAGAATCAACAATGACAGTGAACCAAGTAGCAGAAACCGAGAACGAGAGGAAGGGGCTCCGCGTAAGCGAGCGGCCACGTGACCGGCGAAGCGTGGCTATTCATACGAGTTCTGGCTTATTGCCCGTAAATACGCTGTTTGATGCCTCTCTAGCGTGTTCACCTAAAGATCGTCCTCTCTTAGACATCTTCCCGATAAGCACGACGAAATTTCACCATCATAATAACAGTTTCCGCCGCCAAACTGATGCCGGCGGCAGTAGCAAAACGATGCGGTCTCTACCAGTGGTCAGCCGTAACAAAAATCCTGCGTATAGCGAAGAACGCGCCCCCGCTCAGGAACGAGAGCGCGATGATATCCGTCGTCTATCTGAGCAGGATGGCGCAGTTCTAGTGTTTTTGGCAAAGAAAGATGAGACGCAATCGGAAGAAGAGGCAGGAGTAGGGGGTACAGACCAAGTGGATGACCAATCGTGTGAAGTACAAAATGTAAAGATAATAGTTCCCCAAAATGGACACGAAACCATGACCCGTCGACAAAATGGCCGGTTAGCTAAGGCATCTTTCCGAAGCAGTGTTCTCCATATTTTACAGTTGGACGATGCTTCACGCCAAATGAGGTGATTATCTGCACTAGCTAAAATCTGACATCCGCGTCATCGCTTCTGAAGCTTCAGCTGTGTCCAAGCACTCCCGAATTTACGACTCTAGCAGCTGACAGCTTTGTTTGCCCATGGACAAAGATGCAACGTTCTTAAGCGTTTCGCACCGATGATTTGGGCAGAACCAAACCAAGTCTTGTTGATTCGAGTCCCTGTAGATGTTGATACCTTGAGATAGGAGCAACAAGCGGAGGCGCCGGTTCTTGATGTATGGAAAGGATTGGATGAAGGTAACTGCTGAAGTTCGTTCTAGTATCACTGCGCAAATGGCGGTACCTAAAGCTATTCGCTGACTGTGCATGGTGATTTCTGCACGAGTTCTAAAGTTGCTGTACATAGATTGCCGAAGGAAGCTGATCCCGGACTAACCACAGATGATGTTGGAGCTGGATGTGTTAATGTTTGCCAACGCTTTTTGGTTGCCGTTGCTGTTGCTGCGAAGTGTAGCTACCGCGGTCCCTTTAAATCGTCGAGGCATTCCTTGTCTCAATCCTCCTACGTTCAGGAATGGTTCACTACTACTATATTTTTCCTATACTGCGTGCTGTCTTTGCTATTTTTCTCACGATGTTGTATTCTGTAGGCCGGTTGTTGTTGTTGTTGACCAGAGTAGACGCATTCATTTGGTTTGATACGCCGTTTCTGCACCTAACCTGTGCCGCAATAGTCGCCATTTTCGCACCTAGGGAACCTGGCCATTACTTTATTCCGTTATAATATTATATCGAGAAAAACAAGTATTTTCTTATTATTAGTATTGCTGGTTCAGCACCGAGCAAGACGCAAGTATTAGAGAGCAAAGCTTCCCACTAATTTCCCTGGCTGATCCATCCATCCATCCAGCAAATCAACTTCCGTTCCTGTGTATCACTCGCACTACCGATCGCAAACCGCTGGTTTATTTACTCTACTTATTATTAGGTCAAGATTATGATCTGGCCATAGCTACCTGCTCACATTGATTATACCTGTGGTTCTGGTTTTCTCCGCCGTCATTTATATATTCATACAATAACCAGCGGTTGCACTACGTCGCTATCTCTGTGCCTCCTAGCGGTGTACAATTAGAACAAGAGATCCGATGGTCAAAATGTGTGTTGCTAAGAGCCTCACAATCGACTCGGAGCTAAAAAAACAAAAATTAATAACAGTTAGGCAAAAATGACTTACAGTAAGTTACACACACACACACACACACACACACACACTTTGACAGTACAGTCAGTGTTGTCCTTGAGAGTACATAATCGCTGCGAAGAATGCAAGGTCATGCAACCCTTGGCGGTATAGAACGGCCGAACAGCGCGTGCGTTGATCAAATAATTTGGCCGTTGGAGAGGCGTCAGGCGCAACGGTTTCAAATAGCGTCCACAGTCAGTTCAACGTGACTATTGTTTCACTTGACGGTGACATCTTTTGATTTTACGTTGTAATTGGCTTGGTCATACTATTGTGCATGGGTGCGTGCGTGTGTGTGCTTATCTCTGTTTGTGTATTTATCCGAGAAATCTGGGGTACTACATAATGGGGGGGCGTACCAGGGCCATTGCTGGCCGTGCCTCAACTGCTAACAATAAAAAAAATCTACTAACGAGCAAAGATTGTTTGAGGATGTCACGATCCTTAAGTGTCCAAAGTTCAAAATGCAGATGTCTACGATCAGATGACTAATGTGATATCCTTCGTAAAAATCCTTCGTGTTCAGACCTTAAGCCATTCGTTTCGTTCGTACGAACAAGTGTTGCTATTCCAAACGGTGCGGACCTAGACAAATCTGCTATTGAGTACGTTTGTTGGCGTGCTATCGAAATGCATATATGTGACACTCTCTTTGCGGTTGGATAGCAATGACGACAGTTACCTCTCTGTACTATATTTTGTCTTTAAATTTGACTTGGAAAGGGTGTGTACATGTTCTTGAGTGGCCATCCTCAAGCAAATATGACGGTGTCGTGGATGCACACAGCAGCAGCAGCAGGACAAAGGCCAGCTGCGTACCTACACGAAGGCAACGCACATACCGTATACCATGTAATAATCTAACGGTATAATCGTGTATTTGTTTTTGCTTCATGTGTCATTATCGTGACCTGAGGTCCAGTACTCATTTGAGTGAATCGTAAGGTACAGCACAGGTCAGCAAAAGAATTTTTCCGCTTATCATGGCATCGTACAACGAGCGGTCCATGTTAAAGCTTTGTTATTCTGGGGTTTCGAATAAAAAAAAACAGAACACATCAACCTACACGAGAGTTGCATGACCAATTCGTGACTCCATTTTTACCATTATTGCGTCTACAAAGGATTTCCGTATAACGAAATAAACGCCAGCTATTATACGATTCTACGCTCACTTGTATTAACAAACATGTTGAAGAGTATAGATAGGTTTTCCCGAACGATTTTTACTGCAGGTTACCGTATCGAACTTAGACGCTCAAAAGTGCTCGATGTTTTTAGAGAGGTCCAGCGGTATAATGGGTGGCACAATGTACGAAGCGTACATTCGTGAGTAATCTATTATAGATTAAGCTATGTCAAATGTGTAGGTGTCGATAGCTATGATTACAGTTGTCTATCGAATATAAAATAGATGGTGTGGAACATAAATATGTTTACCCTTCTATAAAGAAATGCCGGTCTGTGAAAAATTTATCACACACGTAATTTCTGTTTAACACGTCGGGCTCTACGGCAGTAAAAACAGCGCGTGCCAAACGTCTGACTGTCATGACAGCATTTATTATATTACTTTGATGGCAGTCATGACAATGGCAATCTTACGAACAGCAAACATCTTCAACGAGCTATGAAATATAGTATATTAAGTAGCTTCGTTGCCATAGAACAAAACAAAACAAAACAAACAAAAAACGGAGACAAACAGATCAATTGACGATTCGTGTTCGATTAGGTTATCGTTCTCTTCGGTATGGACGCTGATTGTTGTCATTATTTAGTTCCGAGAATTTTTGCCTCCGACGACGCCGCCATCTTGTTTTGACTAGCTCCTCAGTTTTTCCATGGCTGGTTTGTGTTTCGACGGTGGTAAATGAATTACGTCATAATACAATAACAATCATTAAAGTAAAGAAGAGTATTCGTGTGAAGTAACACTGGCAAAGGGCTGCTGACAAGGACAAAACAATTGGGCGGTTCGAAAGAAAATTAACGGTTCGAAAGACCATCGTATGCCTACGGCAACGGCCGCTGTTATTATGGTTTTTGTTAAACACATCATTGGCACTGAGAGGATATGAGAGATAAAGCGAATAGACTAACAAATAATTTAATTAACCCATCATATGTAATGAAAAGTCCGTGTAGAGAACGGACTGTAGCTAATTAATTTCTAATTCTAAAAGAAAACGAAATCTCGCTTGTGTCTTCGCTCATGAACACTTTTACCAATAATCTTTATTATGCGCTGATATGTGTTGGCTAGAATATCTGAATCAGCGTACGACACAACGATGGACTTCATCGCAAAACATTAGGTATTTTTTTTTTAATTGTTTAATTTCTATATAATTCGCTCGAATATTTTTCATGAGGCCGAATCAATACGAATACGTAGTAGGGTGTCGGTTGCAGCATAAATTTGAGTAACAATCGGCGCTGTGTTGACAAAAATATGGCAGAACAATTATCTCCCAGAGAAGAAATATTTGTCTCTATTTAGCCAAAATCATTCTCCGTTTAGGGCATCCAATAGGACGAGCTTTACGTTACAAGCATCTGCATCCTGAGCTATGTAGCTGTATCAATTCACGTTGTGAATATGATGGAAACTAGTAAACCGTATCTACCCTAAAAAGGCCTGAACTGAAAAAAAAGGTCACTTTTTTAAATGAATTAAGTATGTTGTTTTGTGTTTCGTGGGATCAGGTCAGTGTTGCCGGAAGTTCTATAACAACCTATGATGATAAACAAAGTAGTACAACAGCGACCAGCATGATCAATCTACTCAGAAATAGCTAGAGGCCTGGCTTCCTCTTTCCATTATGCTTCCTTTATCGAGCGCAGAAAATAACCGATGCAAGGGGTAAGTCGCCGATGGAGACGATAACACAATCAGACAGTCTGCCCGGTCAGGGTTAGTGAAACAAACACTTAGACATCCCTTCCATTCCTCGTAGGACGGCTCAATCGATACTATGAACGGAGTCGATTAATCGACATAATGATACTTGTTGTGTGAGGCTAACTAGAAACAACCAATCGGAGAATAACTGTAAGGACAGCAGAAAGAAACAAGACAGATAAACGGAAGGCACCCAGTTCGTCTGACTCGACCATTAACGTACTGCAGAAGAAAAAGAAAAGATATCGGTGAATTTCTTCTGCTGTGCGTTTGCCCGTCCTGAACCTAAGCTGCCACCTATGTGAGAAAGTGTCGATGCAGAAGAGCCCCCTGACTGGCACGAACTTGTTATGACGGTACCTCTGTACACCCTTTCGTTATCAGTCATGGTCCAACCGTATTAAATATGCAGCAATAGAAACGACCATAGTAGAAGCGACTTCACCCGACCGTCGGCTGTTCCGCGCTGAATACGACGCTAAAGGGCTGTTGATAGTGATGATTATCGTATCGACAAGGGTGTTCATGGCAGGTAAATGTACTTGTGCACACAAGCGCCTATTCTATGTGTGTTAGTTTGCATTTGTATCTGGATACGCACGCACACGCATCTGCACACGCGTGCGTGTGCAGATGTGTAAAAGAATAAAAACTATGTGAGAAGGAACCGAAGGTCATACACGACTTCGACTCTTTGATGATGAACTGCTCAATATAAGTAAATACACACATATATAGCAATATGGATAAATATAGGCGCCGCTAAAAGAAGGAACTTTAAGTGAAATAATGGGTACATCATCCGTTGTTGAACAGTCGGGATAGGGCCGAAGGAAACGAAGCCATCGTGTGTAGGCACCGATGTCGTCCATCTAGAAAATATTGCATCTTCGTCATGTTCACCGTAGTGCTCTCTCAGCTTTTTATTTCGCAAAATAAAAAGTAGAATGCGTGTATGAGCATATTTCTCTTCGACGTCGCCGGAACCGTCCAGGTTGATGTTGTGGACGCCTCAGATCTGATAGCCCCGTGTCGGTCAGACCATGATCGCACATCGTGCCATTACTCGTGTTATACAGATATAATATTGCGGATCGTGCCAGCGTTTGCACAGATTTCAGAATCATCAATTGCATAGTCGGAATCCGATCCATTCTTTTGTAGGCACGATGTAGGCCAATGTTTTTTTGTCCTGTTCTTTTTCCATCACTTGATATATTCGCTGTACGGTCATAAGCGTTCGCGCCCACCACAGTTTAAGATATTACTGGTATAATATATTACTGGCAGTAAGCGATCCGATGTGTTCCGCGCGTCTGTCCATCTTAGACAATCGCGACAAACTGAATCATCAGCGACACTGAATGGTCTCACAGATATTTATGATGAATAGATGAAGATGAACGAACAGGCCCTCTGTGTGTGTGGAAATAGGGCTATTTGAGATGGGATTAACAGACAAACAATAATTCGGGTATCTTCGGCTCTGTATAATTGACGATCGTTATCTTCTGTCTTTTCCGAATGAGTATCAACATATTGCGGAAAGGTCGGTAAACAGTGCGGTAGAAGGACTATCCTGCTGTGGTACGGAAAACCCATTTCTATAGAAAATATCTAAGTGTAAATTTAGACGTGTGCTTAATCTATAGGGCTGTTTTTTTTTTTTTTTTTTTTTTTACTACGAATTCTAATATATTGGCAAAGATTTCAAAAAGTATGGTGTTCTCAGTTAAATTTTCTTCATTTTTCATACAGGCGACACTTCGGCGCAGTCAGTGATGGTAGCCAAAAATTGGCCGGCAGATTCTCGTGTTCATTTGTTGTTTGAACACTGAAAATATAACCATGAGATTGAATTGAATTGAATTTGGTTGTTTTAACGATGACAGGGTAATGATTGCCTTTTTCATTCGATTAGTCGCGGTATTCATTTCTCGTTCCTGAAGGAGATGATGATCAGGAGGCGGCTACTAGATTTTCTTTAACGTCGCCCGACGATTGTTGATGAAGGTACCAGCAAGCGACGGTTTCAACGGGACAGTTGGATCCTGGCTCGCGGAAAGATAAGTAGTAAAATTATCTATTGCCGCTAGACTAGCCGATGTCGTCCAAGTTGCCTGATGGACCTAACGGACTGGAAACGACATCATCGAAGAAGGCGTACAGTGTATCAGTGTATGTGAATGCATATGGCCATGATTTAGCGGTCAATGTCATAATGCTTAATCGAATATTCGTAGCTATGGTTATGCTTCCAATCTTGACAGATCAATCTGCGTCTGTCATCCTATCAATCAGTGTCAAACTGGCGTTGGGCTTTTTCTTTAGGAAACTCATATATTGCCTCGTTTATAAAGCGGCTGTAAGAGGATAGTTGCCTAATAAATGTTCATACAACTAAAGACATGCCTCAATAAGGTCGAGTAAAGCAAAAGCTAAATACTTTGATGTTTAATTCAGTAAGCCGTCAAGCGAAAAGAGCGAATCAGCTGGAATATCTTAAGAGCCTATTGGACTTGGTCACGTAAAAGAGGATGGCATTAACAATGAGGACACAGCGACCTAGGATGATATCCTCTACGCTTGTATATGTATATATAGTAATTGTGGTCAATACGACAAAAAAGCCGACCGCGTTGGATGGCGGAAGCTAGGAAGGAGTCAACACTCCTTTGCTGTGATCCGGACGAGTTTTAGCATAATTCCATTAGTGAAATATAACATGTAAATAGTTTGTGCGGTAATAGCGATTTTTTGTCATGTTTATATTATTACTACTATGTTATATGGGCAACTCGATTGTAATTGCTAGACCACTAGCCGAATCTTAAGAGTTTTTCTTCAATATAGATCATTAAATAAATAAAGAAGAGGTTCTTCTAGCGATGGTGTCTCAGAATGGTGCTATAGCAATAGCGTAAACTGGCCACCGGTAACTGGCCCAAATATATCGTTAATA
>NW_019211456.1:43640073-43696548 GCF_002443255.2 Varroa destructor
TATATATAGTAGATGTGATCGACCTTCACAGAGCTATGGGATAAGAAAACAAATAACTAGAAACGTGAAAGCGAATACTTTCTACGCGAATAAATTTACATTTTATGTTGGATTTACTGTATCTGAAATTTCTATACACTGGCTTCCAGAGCACTGGTAGGTAGGTACCAATGGTAACCTAGTAAATCGATCGACGTACTTTAATGATTTTTATTAGAAAAAGGTAATGGGTAACAAAGTCTGTTGTCTTCGAGCCTACGCTCACTTGCCAGTCTAAGGTACTATTTCGGTTAGGGCAGCATATACCTATTGCTAAACCTAACTCAGGTAAGGCTTCCATAAAGGCATTATTATTATTACTGCCGGTCTGAATGGGCGTCTATTCAGTGCAAGGTAGTGTATGGGCTCACTCGTTTGTTAAGCTGTGCCGTACTGTATGGTTAATGTGGGCGTGCTAGATTTTACCTAGTAGGTATATGTGTGTTTTACCCAATTTCCATATTGTCGTTTTGGCGGCTGCAGTCACCATCGAATAATGACGAGAGCTCTAAGTCCGAAGGATGAGGGTCAGGCGACGATGCGAAGTCGAGGCGATTTCGACGCTCCTAATAGTTGGCTCGTTCTCTTTTCAGCGCAATTGTTGCTCTACTGTATTTACTTTCTTCTCGAAAATTGCCTATCTCTCGCCATTTTTGGCCGCTCATGCGTCCGTGCGCGCGCACGCACATGCACACACACACAGGAAGTGGAAGAACTTAAATGGTTTGTTGATTGATTGGCTATTCATTCGTTTACCCGATTGCTGCCGTTTCGTTGATTCGTCTCGTCCCTATAAATTGTTTATCAGTTAAAAAAACAAACCAAGCTCAAGAGTAATGAAAATATAAAATAAAGAGTACCGATCAAGTATTATTGCTAAGCAACAAACATCAATGTACAGACAGCGTACAACATACAAAAAGGAGCTGATTTCAGCAACGGCACCCACCCCCCGCTGTAGCTGTGGTACCCGGCGGCAAATTGCTGACATCGAGACGGATCAGCAAAAACGAACTGATGGGACCAATTATTTCGCGGTTACCACCCGGTTTGTTAGTGAGCCGCGGCCAGCACTGGATTTTGTCAGCGAAAAAGATGATGCTAGACAAGGAAGCGAGATGAGGAATGTAAACAAGCCAATCAGGCAACTTACGAGCCAATAGGCCGATCAGAACTCAATCCTACTAGCGATACCTAGCGAACACCCGCTGATGCCATCAGTAAAAACCCGTAACTTCCACTTACACTAGGTAAGTGGAATGATGGCTTCGACGATAATAGTTTGCTATTAGAAATGTTGCTAAATTTTGTACAACGAATTTTGTCAGCAATTGTTAGAACATAACGCTGCTGCCGCTTCTAGCAATATTTAATATACCTATAAATACGTGTACCATGTGCGTAAATGCCTATATATTGTTCATCTTCACGACCAGTGAATGTTTAGTTAATGCGTGTGTATGCGATTATTCTTCTTTCGGTATCCGTGCGAGTCTGTGAAGTAGAGACGCTAAATTGTGTCTATCGATGGGCTGACGCTACGTGGGAAGGGGGCAAAGAAATAGCCCATTTTGTGGGGCAATAATAATCTTGGCCTCAAGCTAAAGCCGATGGAATCGAACGTAGCTCTTACACAACGTTGCATTTTACTGCGAATGCTGTAAAGCTCTTAGCAATAACGCCGCTATTCGGGTACGTCGTTATGTACCCTAATAATGATATGAGCATATGGTTACTATTGTATTTGTTTCGTTTGTCCCAAAGTTTTAGAATATCATAAATAGAAAAGTAAAATGGCGAATAGCGCAAACGTTGTTGCTTTTCTGCCATCTTTCTCATGTTCTGCATTACGGAACAACACATCTATCTATCTAAGCATATTTCATACAGTCTTAAGACAAACGTCTTGGGTGGGTAATGTTTAAACGTTTGGACCTCCTACATATTACACTACTGGCTGGAAAATGACATGCGCATTTACATATTGTGGTCGTTGCATAGATAAATAGACAAACAGGGTTACTATCCAGAAAAAAATATGTATGTTACAACATTTACATAATACTGGCACTTTTTTTTTTACACAAACAGCGGGCATGATCCACCCTACTGCGTTTCGTTCAAACGTCGTAAGGTCTCAAAACCCCCGTCCCGAACATAGCCATAGGACACACTCCCAATTTGTCCGCTTCCGCCTATTGCCCCAATTTTACAACGAAACGCCTCTACCAACATTTCTGCCATATGAAGCCTGCGTTCGGTAGCCGTATTTTATCTCGTGGTGACAATGATTCTCAATCATAGATGCACAGGCACATACATGTAAACCCTTGTATTCATCGAATTTTCGTTTTTTTTTTTTATTTCTTCGTTATCGGTGCACTGTTCTCTCACGTCAATCGCCATAGATAAAAAGCCTTCTTTAGTTTTTTCTCGTTTTCATGATGATTATTGATAGCCGAGTATTACTGTGATGACAGGTTGGCGAAGGACGAGATTACCAACGCTACGAAACGCTGGCTCTAAGGTGGGTCAGATAGATCAGCAGGAAGGCCGGTGTGGCTAGCGCTGCTCCTAGCCCGTCGTCAACAGCAACAGTAAGAGCAGAGATCAGCGCAAACCACAACAAAGAAGACTGTAATAACAACAGAAACAATGTACACACACATATACACAAATACTACACCCATCTACCATACAATACCATAGCTAAGCATACGAGGTCCCAATGGTCAAATAGATGATCTTTGGCGCACGCCGAAGTCATCGTACCCATAACGATGGCTAGCTATGAACTTTTTAATCGCCTGCAGAATCCTATCAGCCGAACTTGGCGGCAAATTATAAGAATCAAATAGCACTGATATACGGGCACACGGATATATATATTTGCTTTGACTCATCGTGGTCCGTTTTTTCATAGTACCCCATGGGCCAACGGACGGACCGTGTCTAGCTTTTAGCTCAATGAAGGACTTAAAATGTATCGACGTATTGTTGTTGTTGCAACGCAAACATGGGCATGGAGGTTCAGCTGCTGTCGCTACCGCCGTTGTTGATCCAAAGCGAAATGCGCTACGAGCATATAGCCGTAACGTAATAACGTCAACAGTTTCATTGTTTCGAGGGTTTCGCTGTAATGATACTACAGTCTGGGCGCTTGTAGTGGGAGCAATCGTTGTCGTATTTGACTTACTTTATTTTTTGTTGTTTGGGATTTTTCCTTTCTACATTCGATCTGCGTTTTAGCATTCTTTAAACAGCATCGTGAGGACAGACAGGGAAAACGCTTGAAAGAAAGGTGATGTTTCTTGGCTGGCTGCCTCCCTTCCCGCGCAACCTGTGCGTTATTTTTGACGGCGACTTAATCTGAAAACGGGACGAAAGCTTTCGCCAAAACTCTCCGCACTTTTCCTCTGGTGAAACACGCTGTGCTGCGTAGGAACGCCATTTTCAGGTCCGTTTTACGGTCTGGGGCCGGTCTCGTCGTCCTCACTGATCACGCAACATCATATCAATAATGGTACGGATGCCGATGACAACGATAATAATGCGATGTCATATGAATCCGATTCAAAGGACGCACGGGCGCTTACCGTAACGGTAGCAGCTGGCAGTCCTTATACGTATACCACGTTCCAGGGGGCTGTTTTAGCGTTTCAAGTTGCCATCAATCGTAGGCAGAATGAACGATCGATCAAACTGTGGCTCATTGTCAGGGTTACATTTGTACGTTTTCGGAACGTCACGTGTCTGTCTGCCAACGCCTTTTCCTTATCTTTAACGCATTCAAGTTTTCAGTAGCATTTATTGCCAGAAGTGTTGCGTCAAAGATTGTTCACAGAGAGCGACGTTCGGACATAGCAGTATCAGAATTGCGTGGTAAAATCAGTTAACTCGGTAGAATAAAATATATGGAATGTTATAGTATTCATTTTATACTGTCCGTCGATCTATATTGACGATGATCTCATTGGTATAGTTAGTTAGAAACGACCTGCTGGGTTACGTTACACATCGTGTAGCGTTCTTTTTTATACTCAGAGTTCAGCCCGCGTTGACCACGCCACCGGAGAGTGTCTCAGTATTTTGTTACCGTTGTGCTACTGTTAATAGGATTAAGAAGAATTTGAATGTGTGACTATGTGATCACTGCCGATTTCACACAATTCTCTATGGGGGGAAGGGGGGGGGGGTATAGGGTATCGATGTGAAAACAGGGGCTTTTAAAGCCCATAAAACTGGAAGTGTTGAGTGGACAAAGACTTTTTTTTTATACCAGGAAAATACCAGTAATAACAATAACTGTAGCATGTCTTTGTTTTTACGGTAATCATTGTTGGCCATTGACATCTATTACCACACTCCTAATTTCTCTTGCTCGGCAATACCTCGCTTCGAATCGTCTATTTCTTTTTTTCGTACGAGGCACACAGCCCGTATTTGCGTTTATCTGACCACGTTATTATTGAAACAGAGGGGCAGTATAGCGTATAACTTTTTCGCATTATTTTGTGAGTTCGTCGCGACGACTCAGCTATCTCTTCCACTACAGTCCAATTTGAGCCAGAACCCTGAGCTGAAGAAAGGAATTCGCTTTTTCCCGCATAACATTACGGTTATTGATTTCCAATGGAATACCGACGAAATATCGATCCATCGGTAATGCACCATCGGACTTTTTGTCGCCAGTTACCGACTGTGCATACAGGCGGCAATTAAACACTGTTGTTCTTCGGCATAGGTAGGCCAATCATGTTGAGGCGCAACAGCATGTCCTGATAATGGTGTCGGCAGCGGTGGAAACGGTAGGCGTACGCTTTTTTGTTATTGGCTCGTGTGCTTTTCACGCACGTCGACATTTTCACGTCAACCAAATCGTGACACGGCAATACCTATTTGTTAGACTCACTCCATGGTAAAGTCATATTAAGGACATAAGTAGTTACATTCCCGTGGAAACAGCAGTGGCCTGTCTCGTTCAGCCTCTCAGGAAATCCGCCTTTACTCTGGATCGGCGTTTCGTTAGCGAATGTTGCCAGCCTCGGCTATCAACGAATTACGTCTTGACACGATCCTCGAGCAAGGGTCAGCTAGCATGAAGGGTATATTATTTCTTAATCGATTTTTCTTTCTCGTTTATTGAAACCCTGATCAACTAGTTTAAGGACCCATAGTGTCATTTTTTTCTACTTGGAAACAATTACAGCTAAATCTCCCGACAAAGAAAGATACATTATATAACGATATCTCTACTTTTATGAAGGATACGATTTATAACCGCGCCTCTGTCAGTTTTTCGTAACTACGTATGAACTGTGATAAATCTGATCCACTGATAATAAACAGTGTCTTTTAAGATAATAGATACACATTAGGCTGATTGTAATTGTGTGATTCCGGACTGAAAGGCTATCACCAGCTCGCACTAGACGCAGAGCGAAATGTCGAGCTATTTTCGTAGTCTTATGTGGGTCAATTTTCTCGTTGCAGGCCAGGAACAACAAAGGGTTTCCCCTTTGCTGGAACGCAAAGAGGTATCTATGACCTATGTACTTAATGATAGTTCCTTATGCCAGCTGTTGCAATAGCAGAAGCGTACGAGAAGAAAGCCCATCGATGCAGAGAGCGCTACATATCTAGTTTTTTTTTTACCTGTTTCTATTTGCCCGACATATTGCTTACAGATGATAGAGAAACGGGTCTTACAAGCTGTACTAGGATAAATCTGCTAGTGAACGTGTAAATACGTTTAATTAACAGCATGAAACGTTCGGTGATAGACCTCATGAGTGAGTGTCTTCAACACGCACGGTGTGAGCGGACTACTGTCTCGATTTAACGGTATTGTACTTTCATTTCGGTTGTGTATGTACTACTTCGCGACTCATCTTTTACCTCAGTTGTTTCGCTACAGCGAGAAAAACGGTGTGAGACCGAGTCAAATGGTTGTTCAAAGAAAAATCTGTTGGTGCTGCTCACTGCTTTTTTCCATTAAGACAAGATCATTCTGTTCCACTAATCGTCGAACACTTTGCCCCAGTCGTCTCGGGAGTTTAGAACCACTGCCATCGGTAATTTCATGATTCCTATTAGAAACTATTCATATAAGAGCGTTGTGCGAATCAGTCGACGTGTCCTAACGATTATTTTGTGCCATTGGCTCATTTTTGGCGTCCCGATGATGCCGTGGATTTCAACGACCGTGTGTATGTTTCAGCAAAAAAAATGAACTTGGCTGGGTGAAACCGTGATAGATAAACACAGCGCCGCGCATGTGTGTATGTGGCCGTATAACATGTATGTAGCAGGATGTTGCTGTACAAGTGTATGTTGCAGAGGTAAGCAGAGACGGGTCAGATGCATTTTCATTTTGTCATCGTATCACGAAGCTTGATATCGTTATCAGGTTCGGCCACCGCCGCCGTCGCCACCTTCCCGTTTGGCAACAGGACGGACTCTCGGCGTAGCTGCTACCGATTGCTGGCCGACGATCAACCACCGGTAGAAATCGTTTCATCCCTCTCCGTTAGTTTCTGTTTCTATTTTTGAATACATTTCGTCTGTGATTGTGGAAAATTCGATTAGCATACCTTTGTCTTCCGCTTCCACGGCCGTCTGCTTGGCCAAATGCGGAGACGTTCCTGTATTGCCCTTGTCGACCTCCCTTACCTGATGCACCTCATAAATATTATGCTACATCTGCCTAAGAAGTGGGGATGAGAATAGTGCGGGACGATGGCTGTAGCTCTGCTGATATGTAGAAAAGGAAAGCACGAAACAAAGAGGACAGCAACAGCAGTAAAAGGGTGGATGCAAAGCAATGAAAATAAATTTATTTCAGATCACTCTTCCGCCATAAGTATCGTGCGACAAATTAACGAAACAGAAAACTTCAAGACAAGATGCTCCAACATTCCTACGGTGATTTTTGGTTATTTTGCTAATTCTGGTCAAGTGCCGATTTAAGCGACATCAAAAGCAGCATCGACCATCACTTATTTTGACAAACGAAGCCGGCATTTTTGCTCGTTTTTTACCATCTGACCGTATACGCGGCCGTCGTCGGCGAATGAATGAGATGACGCGAAGCAACAGGTATAAGAGGCGCTCGTTTACAGCCCCTGCGTTTTGCATGTGCATGCGCAACGAAAATATAGTACGTTGCGACACGCTCAACAAATACATACTATTGAACTAGCCATTTAATTGTTATGGGACTAATAATGCCTTTTTAGCTTAGTCAAGCAATTTTCCATATATATATATATACATATATGTATATAATCTGTGCTCTATAGATGTATGCTATAACTGCTAATATGGCGCCTTATTTGAGAAAAATATATAGAGCAAAAAAGCTGCCCCATTTTTGCGCATTGCTATTGTTCATTATTAGTAGTAGCGACTCGCCGATTTCTTTTGTGTGACGCATCTACTCCTAAAGAATACAAGCCGATCTCAAGTGCAAGGGCAAACTATCTAGAGGAAGTTCCTCTTGCCTCGTGGTACGAAACAAGTTTATTATAAATCATGCCTTACTACAATGATAATTACAGCGTAATAATTGCTATAGGTCATATGGGTATAAGCACTAATAGAGATACGCGGGACATCTATAAAATGCACAAAAACAAAAACACAAACGCGAAGATACACGTAGAGCCAGATCCGACGAAGCTGCCGTCAGAGTAAAATGCGCCCATGTCAAACGCATTTAACTGCGTAACAATAAATTCACTAGACCATCTAGTGAATTTGTTTTGACGGTGATGTGAAGGATATTGATGACCTGGAGGGTGACACTGATGTTAATTATTCTACCGATGGCGCAAGTTATCGCCAAAACTTCACGCGGTACCAGAGGCGACTAATCTGTTGTTATTGTTGAACGATACGTTTTTACGTCGAGACTAATCAAGAGCTGGTTGTAAGTAAATGGACATAAAGTGCTACTGAAAATCTGCTTCTCCACTGAGAGCTCTGCGTATATTCTATGGCTACTATAATAGGTTCGAAGTGACAAGCCTAGTGACATTCTATAAACGTAACTATAAGCTAGTAGTCTGGTAACTAGTAACGTATAAACGTTCATTTTTTGAATATGCGTCAGGTAAATAACAACGCGTACGCAATCATACTGGTAACGAATAGAAACAACAAAGTGAATATTACCGCCCCCACATAGCATGGATGAAGATACGACCATTTCCACTATGTGCATTGTTTTTGCAAAATATTGATCTACAATGCAAGACTACCTTGATACGCTGTTCAACAACAGTTAACTCTTGATATTTGAATATTCAGTACCTCTAAGGCATGATATTACATAAGTATAATGAAAAATAAACAAGGTACTAACGTGCCGGGGAAGTCGCTTGTACGGCGTTTCCTTAGGGTAGGCTTTCATACTTACTGTTGTGTTTAAAGCTTATGCAAACGCTACGCATCTAACAGCATGACCTGACTAGCAAATCGGGGCGGCAAAACACTGTCCATTAGACTAAAGTCTGCCACACAACAACACCCTGGCCTAATACATACAACTTTTTTAAGATTTCTTTCACCGAATGCGTGCCACACTTATCACATTTTGTTTAGCTTATGAGGGTTCAAATTTAAGCTAACATCAGCGGTGTTTCAACTTGTATCGATCTGATCATAAGTTGAACGTGGCCCATGCTCACATTATCTCACAATCAGATTTCCCGTGTAGCTTCCTTCATCGTCCCTGCTGAACTCTTCGCGCCACTTGCGCGAGCGACAATTTTTTTCTTTGTCCCTCACAGACTCTTCCTGTATTTTTGAGAACAAGCTCCACGTAATCTTATTCTGCTCGTTGTTATCATCATCATAGGCAAAAGCTATACCATCATGTTAGCTCATACCCCCGCCGGGTTTCTACGGTAGCTGTTTCTTTCTCCCGGTAGAAATGGCTATGGCAAGCAACGAGCGGCATCGGCTCACTGTAAGCGGCCTGCTCACGATTCTTAGCCAGCCAAAGCTACATTGGCAGCCGTCAACAACCGGCCAAACTCTGAAATGCCGCCAGTGAGCCATGAAGCGAATCTACCAATGTTATGAGGTTGATCCGCTGTCACTGTGACTATTCGGGTATATTATTTTGGGCTTGAACAAGACCGGGTCGCCGCAGCGGCGACAGCCGATCGCTTCTGTCGTTTCGCTTTCGAGTCGATAAAACGGAGAAAAAAAACGCTGCATTTTCGCTCAGTAGCCGCCATCGCCGCCCTTGCCGTTGCCACCACTGCTTCTTGTGTTCTTTCTGTAACTGCCCCCCCCCACCCCTCCCAGCCCCTTTCTCGCTGGTCTCACGTTCGCTACCATGCCGTCGCCGGCACTGCTGTTGTAGAAAACACGTGCCTCATGGTACGTGGCCGACTGGGTAACTGCTACTGCAGCAGGCGTCGGCGGCCACTATTACAGAATGGTACAGCACGATCCACCAGCGACAACCGGTACGTGTCGCCGCCGCTGTGATGGTCGTGTATCTCTTCGAGAACGCCATGTTAACCAGCGTCAACAGACGAAAATCAACCGCGGCGCGAGGCCTAGGCCTAGCGGCAACTTCTTCAGTGGTAACTGTGTAAGGTAGCGAAAAATAGTACTTAGCCAATTGACCGCTATCAGGGACGAACGATCAGCAAGTGAACACGCTGTCTGCCGCCCGTGAGTGGATGGCCAATCATTGTTGCTCTTCGTGTGGATCGGTGAAGATAGATACGCATCGGTAGGACAGCTTCTTTCCCCTATTTCCCCTACACCTAAAAGTCAACTAAACAACAGCAGTGATTACGCACAACAAAAAGACGAACTATTATGGCTGTGCCCATCGGGGCAAAATCGACGTGCCGTTATTTAGTTGTTGTTGTTGTTTTGCTCGTCGCTGTGTAGACCCCCCTAGACGTTATTTTATTCTATAATTATAGGCGTAAAGTTGCCGACTAACACGCTGCGACGGCAACGACGACGAGGAAGGTAGCGGTTAAGCGTAAAAAGAAAAACGTATGATTGTTATAATTAACTGCAGTAGCGCAACAGTATCAAAAGGATAGATAATACAAACTGTTGAAAACACACATATATGTCCGTGTACAGTTATATTTCCACGATGCAGAAAAGCTATAAAGTAAAATAGTTTAAATAGGTCAAATGAGAGGAGAAAATAACTAAAAAGAGAGCGAAAAGAAAGACTTGACTTTAATATTGAATTGGATAATAATAATGACATTAGTTTTGACTGATTTCCTTCGCCCGTCAGTTCAGAGAGCGCTCTTTTCTATGCCCTTCGTATTGACTGTAACCTAGTCAACAATGCAAGGAACTAAAAACAAGCCAGCGTAGTACGTTCCCTAGTCCCATTTGTTCGTCCTTGTTTTTACACTTAGTAAACCAAATGACTAATGACTATTTGATAGCTTCGGGCAGATTTTATGCGAGTGAAAAAGGAGGTCGTGCAATGAAGAGACAGGTGATAATTAGCGCATCTGCTGCACACCCGGATCGTGAGATGGAAGAACAAACACAGAAATATTATCGAGCAAAAACACAGGAAAACCCGATTAAAAGCACACCGTACAGCCCAACAAACTTTTCGATTTTAGCGAGCTGATAACAGTGAAATACACTGCTGGGTGGGAGGTTTCGACAAGTAATTGTTACTTATCAATATTCAGGTATTAAAATATTTGCTCCGACTTTTACATCCGGTACTAGCCTGAAATATTGTTTCAAACGGCTGACCGTGAGAACGGAACAAAGCACGTCTACGCCCTACTTCCAACTGGGACTCCCTCACGTGTTCTTAAGCCTAACAGGCAAACACGTTAACATTGCGCTATTACAGGAGACAACATGCGAACGGTGCATGCTGTATCTATGCATTATGTATTAGTAAAAAAATAATTCACATGCAGAAGGTCAACTTATCTTCTGTGGGTAGGTACAGGCGCACACGATTGGCTACATGTGTTTGTGCGATGATCCTGCACCGCAGAAGAAGGCGAACCCGCACCATTTGGTAGAGATGCAACAAAGAGACCGAGTGTTCGGGCAACTACTTTGCCGACTTTTCAGTCGGCATTACCTGAATCAGGCCAGTTTTATCTTCGGTCCAATTAGAATTTTTTTTTCGTCTAACACCTGCCGCCAGAATGGCACATTTACTGAGCACATAGCGTGTATTTCGGCACGGGTTACAGTCAACAAAACTTCAATGGCTTCTGTAAAATCACGAATTAAGAACACTACCCAAATAAATACTAGTTAAACCGATGACTATGATGAAGGATCGTAGCAGAATCATACTATTGCCTATAACAATTCGATGAACCAGTTCTGTAAGTGACTCAAGTTCTGTCGGACACGAACTTCTATGGTACAATATTTTAATAAGATCGTTTAGCCTTGAATAGGTAGGTGTTTTTTCAACCTTGGCTACAATGTCTAAAGGCTCAACAAATAATGTATGCTGAATTGGCTGTAACACACCATCAATGCGTCAGCTGCAAATTCTAAGCAGGTTACAATGAAGGCAACGCACGAGTGACGACGTCGTATCTTTTGCTGCCTGCGCGATGCGTCCGTTGCAGCCCAGAAAGTAACCTAATCTTTGTCGTCAAAGCTGGCGACGACGTACAGCTCCATCCGGCGATTTAGTTCGCCGATGAATCATAGGCGAGGCATTCGATTCGGGTGGTTTGTCCACGCGCCAGAACTTCACGTTTCGTAAAGATACGCGCAGCCGCACACAAGATCCTGCACGGTACTGACTGTTTATGTGTCGTTAGCAGAGACGTACATACCAATCCGTCGCCGAGTCGACTGAGGCACGACGATAAACAGCCCTAGGGTGAGGACGACCGACTAAGATTTGTAGCCGGCTGGTACACGTGGCTGGTCATCAACCACAATGTACGTCACCGGTGATGAAGCGAACTGAAGGCCGGAAACCCCTCGGCCAACAACAGGAGGTACTCACGATGTACGCTCCGGCGTACGAGTCTTCGTCAGACCTCGCACACCCGCTGGAGGCGGATGGTTCGTAACACCGAATATTATTGTCGTTGCTGGTACGAAGCAAAGAATCAGGAAACACAAGAAGCAGGCTCCAGCTGTTTGCACTCTCATTCAGTCACTTACGAACGAACTAGTCAGTCGGCAGGCAACCTGCTTCGTAAGTGTATCGCGGAGTGGGTCTAAGGTATTACAGCGAAAGTTCTGGTTTAATCCGCCCAGCTAGATTATACAGCGAACAACGCCTCTGTAATGCCTATGCACTAACGTATCGCTTGGATATGACTATAACTTACTTCTAGTGATGAAATACCCAATTTGTGCAAACTTAACGTGATCACACTTCCTTTTCTGTGGTTGCGTATTCTTGCTGGTATTAGTTACAGTGTTAACATTTCATATGGATGCTCTTAGCCTGTGGTGGCCGTTATCGTTTTCTATGCTCAAACTGGAGATATAAAACACTGCTATTGTGAGTAACTTATGTGGATCTTGTACATTAGCTGGTGGCATTCAAGACGCAGAACTTTTAGCTTGCTTTTGAAAACTATACGAGAGTTTCAGTGGATGTTAATTGATCTCACTTGATATTACCGTTCGGTCACTCAATCAACTGGAGTGACATTATGTGCCTGTGGCTATTTTGTTGATCTGTAAATAGAAATTGAAGAGAATAAGGGGTGGTAGTGTTTTTGTTGGTGGTAGGGGTCCGCAAACAAAGGAGATATATGTCATTTTCGGTAAAACCTTGGTAATCCTCTTGCAAAACAATTACCAAAACAGGAACTATGACACTTACGTGGTGCAGTGCAACGGTTATGGGAAAACGAACGCAACAAGTGAGTTTACGTTTCTAAACAAGGTTTCATTAGTTATCTGTGTTTTCTTTGGTGAAACTCGTTCGGAATATACAATTATAAGGCTAACTGATATATTTGGGCTGCTCATAACTACGCGTCAGGTCATCAGTTTGCAGCCGCTGTTGATATATACGTTTGTATCCATTTGTTTTCTGTTTGTAAGAATCTCAGTTGGCCAATAGATATCAGTATCGGTCGATATCGACATCACTGTTACACATCATAAGGCATACAAATAAACTAATTTAAAGGTATGATATCTCATACTATTTTATGCATTATTCCTTAGTGGCCCGTATGGGGGCCATGAAGAACGTTGTGGGTTCACCGCACAGACGTATTGGACACTCACTGCTAAACACTCGTGGCGCTCGTGGCAGACGTGCCTGGCTGTACGTCACACCTGTCAGCGTCACTCAATCCGAGGTCTGGGTATCTGTGATGCCGTAGAGAATTCGCACTATTTTCATGACCCGCCTAAAAGATTGGAACTAGACCTGTCGTCGATTCGTCTTTATTGCTCGCGCAGTTTCTGTTCTGACGGACAATATGATATTCACGTTATGTTCTGCCCAGACCTAGCTGCGTGGCAATCCCACTTACGACAGTCCACGTTTATTGGGCCCATGGTTTTATGGGCCGATCATACTTGATGCAAAAGCAATAGAGGAAAGTGCCGGCTCTCATGTCTACGACATCTTCGTCTACTGAAATATTCTTTTACCGGAGCTCTCAAAGCTTTTCATTGGAACCTTAGATATAGTAAATATGTGTTGCACTATGCTTCGATTTCTTCTTATAGCACTCTCTATTCTATTTACAACGACTTCATCTTCCTTTTGCAGCGCTCGGTTTGTTCAGCGAAACAACGATAATAGCTTATGGCCACAGCCAAAAAAATGATAAACAATAAAATCAAACCTCCTACAAGGAAACAACGAAGTTTTTCATCTGTAGAGATGAAGTACTATAATCTTTCGATGTCCAGTCGCGAACCTTTACCCGATCATAATCATCAGCGTTAAATTTGACCACCTTGATTAGCTATGGCTAGTACGTCGTGGTAGCAGAATTTGCTGCTTCAGTTTTTTCCCTTGTTCAATTTTTGAAACTCGTCGTCTTCATTTAGTGTTCATTTTTCTGTGCTCAGCTTTTGCGTCCGTCAGCAACCGCACAATTATCCGCTGCCACTAGAAACTGGCCGTTCGATCTTGTCCTCAATGAGTAAACGAATCAGTCTATCGATGGCACTTTTTCCCATTCATAACCAACCTGGAACTTTTACTTAGCGTTGTTCCCTGCCGATAGGCAAAAGTTCCTTGAGATGTACCAGCAGTGGAAATAATAACAACAACAACGAGCAGAATAGTACTCGTTGTATCTGTGAAAATTACCCGTTGCTCGATCTTCATTTGGTTTCATTACTGGTTTTTTAAACTCCCATCCATCCATTCGTAAACACCTCACGTGTCAAGCGCGTGCCAGCTATGTCTCTGGTGTGACTAACTGCTTTTTTCCGTTGATTAGTTGACAGAAGTGAAGTTGAAGTCAAAAATGATGATAGTACCTTCAGGGCCACAGCCATGAGGAAGATCAAGCAGTGGAACAACCATCTCGCGATAGCGGGGCGATAACAACGATAACCACGAAATTCGTCTGACTCAGCGTTTCCCTATCGTCAGGGATAAATGTATGCTACTTGATTTTATTCTATATGCATACTCCAGCATACAGATAGCATCGACTGTCAATTCATACGCGTTGCTCTCCAATGAATCACTGTAACAAAGTTAGCAAAAAGCTCTTACGGGCTGCTATATCCGCAACTGTCTTATACCGTTGCTGCGATTTATTGTAGAACAAATGACGTTACCAGATTAAACCAGGATAAACTCGCCGAACACTTTCACAGGTACACCTGGTGAACCTTGACTATCGGACTAATAACAGCTCAGCCTGCCTAATTGTCCGGGTTATTCCTTACGGATGTACACATCCGAACATGTCAAAGTCTGCACATCTGAATCGTCGACAGATGGACCTTTTTATTATTCTAACGTGATCATTTCCTTTGCCTTTTTGTTCGTAGTCCCCAGCCTCTTATGCTGGTTTTTTCCACTCATCTGGTAACCGCTCCATAGTAACCAATCGTAGCAAAGCCGGCTACAGCTTCTGCAATGGACCTAATGCTTCGTTTACTGTCAGATCTCTGTTCGCTGGCGGTTGCCGCGTTTTCCATATACTCGCCTGTTTGCTTGCCCACACTTACGGTGACGCTGCCTTCAACATCTCTCGTCAATAGATGACCCTCAGCCAGATGAGTTCGACCGTTTTCTGCGCGCGGTTCTCGTTGTCTTCTGACAGACACAAGAGAAAGCAGAGATCGGGCGGGCGCATTGTATAGTCAGAACACCAACGACAATAACGACGACCGTGCTCGTACCGAAGCTAGTTGAATTTCCCCTGTGGCCGCCGCTGTTTCTGCGTTACTGCCCAACTCGGTGACAACTGAAAACTATTCGAATTGCGCGACTCTCAAATGCTCTATTATTAGTGCTATCGGCATCATCAGCGGACGCTATAGGAGTGTGTGTGTAAAGAACACGACTACGGCTGCAGTGTACTAGAAGCGACGGTAGACGCGGAGGGGTAACGTCGACGACCTCGGCAGAACACGCACAAAGTGAATAAGACGAGAGTCTATGATTGTGCGAGTCAAAAGAAAGAAGCAGAAAATGGAAAAAAAAAAGGGCGAAAAGCAGGAGCGATTCGTGAATGAAACGTGCGAGATAAGTTTAGCAGAAGCTGTCGCTAAATTACCAAAAATCCGGAATGTTCAAGATTATACATGGCAACAGCATAACGACAGCGAAGAAAACGATCATGATCTGGGAGTAAGACGCCAAAGCTGTGCTGTCTCAATGAGTGAAGCAACGAATGGTACATGTGCCTTTCAAGCGGACCTATTCTTTGCCTGCGAATAGACAGACGAGACGATATTATTACCTGAACCTTGTAGGGTAATGCTGCGTTAACCGTAAAGCATGTACGTATCACTTAGAGCGGGGAATCGCTTGATGAATTGTAACGGCGCGTAACAAACTGAGGATGTCGATACCTGAAGAAATGATAACTGAAAGTAGCACTCTGTAGCAATAATTCCCGTCTGTGTCTATTTAAACGTCGGTACAACAACAATAACAGCAGTAATAGTAGCGCTAATAAAAGAATAGCGTATTGATGGAGAAGTGCTTTGTGATAGGCAATAGCAAAAGCTGCAATCTCAGCTACAACTCCTCCGCCTCAATTGTATCCGTCTAAAGCGTATTATCTAATACGGCTCTTACTCTTAAATGACCCGATGCGTAACAATGAGGTAGCGTCCTGCCGCTTTCGAGCAGGAATAAAATGTCCGCTTGCGCTCCTCTGTATTTGCGTTGAGTATTGAGAGAACGCCTGCCCCGTTGAACAACGACAACAAAAACGACAAAACAAAGCAATGTTCTTGTCGATGAGAAGTGGCGCCTGGAAAAACGAAGATTTGTTTCTATATTTGCCAGGATAAGAAAAGTTCTGAAAATGATGGTAGATTGAACGTGAAACGATGAACAGGGACATAAGGTATAGCAAAAGAAAAGACGATGATGATGTATGGGTATATTGAACCAGCGAGTAGTCGGAATAATGAGACGACGAAGTCAAATGTTTACCTATGTACCGTTCCAGTAGCACTTTAGTAAAGTACTAATACCGAAACGTGGTTCTCACGCATAAAACTGTAACAGCCGAAGGTCAGCTCGAAAAAGCTGCACGCGGTGGTGCCTTCGCTGAGTGAGTCCAGGGGTGCAGTAAATACAATGACGCCTGGCTTTTATATCTACAATTGTGTTGTTAAAAACTGATAATGAAAATTGCCGATTCTATTGATGAGACTACCGGGGTTAAATGATAACTGTTCGTTGAGATATCTGTGTACAGAGGTGATATCGTAGCTTGCCATGAAGTGCAAATGATGGGAATCTTACTACATCAGAACATGACCTCAAACATCTGAATACGGGCGGAAATTATTTTCAAATAGACCGCTTAACGTATTGCAAGGTGAAAAATTTTTGGAAACGACTTTCATGGATAAGGTATTTTCCTTCAAAATGTACTACTTTGGAGCTAATTCGCTTACCTCTCTGCTATTGACAGGCCGACTTTTGGAGCATTTGTCCGAATTTCTTTCTATCTTATCTATTTCGAACTGTCTTTCGAGTGCTTTAAATTAACTAATTCTCAAAGGTTTTTTTTTCTTTGAAAAACAAAAAGCTGTGCATCATGTCATATGCCGAGAAAACAAAACCAAGAACCTACAGGTAATACCGATGCTAGAAGAAACTTGGAAGACCTGTGGTAGTGAGTACAAACGAAAACGTGTAAAGGCAGAACAGTTTGTGCAGAAGTCCAAAATCTAGACAAATATGTAGTCAGTGCTTGACCACGATAGTTGACTGAATTACCGAAGGCACTGCCATGATCATGAGTGGTGCATGCGTGTTAATGAAATATTTTGGCTATCCAACATGATGTTCAGATTCATGAAGCTAACAGCTCTGCCTGTCAGAGGCATCGGCCACCACCTTTATCGCCTACGCCGCAGAGTGCACATGTCCTATCGTCCAGCCATGCTTACAGACAGAAATAATAACCTGTTTCTTTCCCGTCTGGCTTTCTGCTGACAGACTTTGTCCGAGCCATCGGTCACTCGCTTGCAGTTGCTCCCCTTGCCGTGAGAAGTTCGTGTATTTCTAATAAATAGTAATGCGATCTCTGAATTGCTCGAACAATGTTTGAGAATAACAGAAGCACTAACAGTAGCTCCTTGGTAAAGTTACTAGTTAAAGAAACGGATCATATTTTTATGAGCTGACCCAAACAATACAGCAAGATAACTAGTTCCTTCTGTAGGCACGTAGCACTTACCCGAATACATCACCCAAGTTACGTGTCGCTGTTTGTATCACTGTTGACGCAGCAAAATTTAAATGGTTTGGCCATTTACTGGCACCGGAGCAAATCGTCGACATTTTTTTTTTTGACATAATAGTAACGACGGATATAACGTCGACGAAGTGCCATTGTTAGATCAAAGATATATATTGATCTACTGGCATATAATTGCACATTTTTTTTTCTATAACCCTGTATCTTTCTAGTTGTGTTACGATGCGGACACTTTTTATGTGTTCGGTTAATGAAAAGCCATATTGATTTGCTCGGATGTATACGTGTCATATGTGCGTGCTGGATCGACTTTAGCGTTTTTATATATTCTGTATTCACCGCTTTGTTTTACTGTTATATATGTTGCAGCTTGCTAATATATCCCGCATCAAAGCGGCATGTCTAGCATACGTTGAGCTTCGCTCGGAACAAACGACACACATTTTATGTCGTTCTTTTGTTCCCATTAATTGACGTTTTTGATCGCTGATCTTTGTTGTGTTTTCCGGATCGAGCTTCTGATCTGACAATTCGCCCTCTATGCCAATGTCTCAGATCGTACATATCTGCAGTGAAAGTGCCAACCGATGCGTTGTAACAAAATGCTTGTGTGTAAAGGACGCCAACGTTACCGTTGTTGCGATCGTGTCCTTTAGATAGTGGCATTGTGGTATTTCATAGCGCTACTGTCCGTTGCTAGCGCGACTGCCGCGGTCGCTACAAGCCGAAATTTACAAGACGTAACGGAAAATCTATAAAAGGTACGGCGGCATCAATCGTGAACCGTTCAGACTGAGGCTTAGTAGCGGCAGTTTCTTGCTGCCTGTGGCGTAATTCTATCTATGTATATTATAGACACAAAGTCACATTTGGAGCGCGGGGTGGGTATCTGAAGACGACAACCGAACAACGGTCAGCGCGGTTCCTCGAGTCAGGGCCGACAGTAACATAAAACTGCAGTCACACTTATATGAACATTTATTACAGAAGCGGCTGACAACGGACCGACTAACTAGCCAGCGTCGGTTCGTTCCGTGCATCTGAAATCTTTTTGCGTACATTGGTACGACAGCGACAACGTTGTTGTCGTCTGATCGACGGAAGGACGTTTTTAACGTTTGCTTGTACGAAAAGAGCGTCGTGCCGCTCGCATCACATCTGGCCTAGCGAACGGAAGGTGATCGAAAAAGGACGTAGTTTTGCGCTGCGCTTTTACGTATGTACGTGCACTTCACGTTAACGGTCGTTGTCTGTCACTGTACGAACGTACGCTTCGTGCTGCTTGTTCTCACTGTTATTATCATTATAGCACAGTTCCTTATGGTATAAGCATAACGTATTATTCGTACTTGATCGCACGAACGGTTCATGGACTGAGTCATCTAAAGCTAGACAGGGAGCAATATAATAGAGTTAATCATTAGCAACTTTTTTCATGTCATTGTAGTAGAAATTATACAATACTATTCTGTGTTTATTTAAGTTAGCCTTGTGTCGCAAAAGTGGCTAGCTGCAAACATTCAAGAGGGGCATTATAAACGACGATTATGGTCGGGCAGTCAGTCATTTCATGCGGGCACAGTCAGTCACCCTTTTGAGGGCAGTGTCATTAAGAATTTAAGGATTCTGTTGGCTTGACTCGTCCTTATACATTGAGCGATAGTCGATTAGCCACACGACGACATCCTTAACGTTGCTGTCGTTCTACCACAGCTAAAGCCTCCCTTTTGCCACGCAGGTCGTTGCTTGTAGGTTGGTCGTGGTAGGTGCGGCTACACCTGGCGCCGTATAGCAGTTCATCGATGTTGCACACGCCACTAACGGTCAAGATTTCTTCCGTTGCTGGATACAATATTATAGGAAAGCCCTGCTATCTTTTTGCATTTACAGAACATGCGCTCATATCCTTGTAGCTACCACCTCTACCCTTATAACAATCAGCCTTATAAATGCCGTCCGCTAGATCCAGTCTATTGGCTCTCCTGCTTCCTTAAGTCCGTGCACGTCTTGGCAATAACACAACATGGTGTGACATACAGTCTGAGGACATACGGCGGCTTGCACCTGACGTACTGGACGTTCACACTGAGACACTGTGATGAGTACAGGCGTAATCGTTAATCTGTTTAGTCTACGATATTTCCGATCAGAGAACACAAAGCGGGCCGAAAGAGATTTAGGGAACGGCAATATGGTTTTTCTCTTTGTCTGTATGTTTACCTCTGATTCGGCTTCCTATAGAATATTATATGTCGTGACCGGCAAACATGGTAGTAGCACTATCTTTGCTGCTTTAGCTAAACCAGAGTACAAACAGAAGCGGCAAAATAAAAACAATGACTTGAGTAAGTGTCGCCGTTGAGATTTATACGTTCAGCAATATTAACTATTATCACAAAAACGATTGGAAGTATTCGTGGTGTGGGGGGTGAGCGTTGACGTCAGCCCTATGAGAACGGGGACGCAACATGGACAAAATGGGTCTGCAAGTGAAACACGCCGATTTAATGTACCAAAATGTTAAAACGCGCTTAAGGCCCTTATCAATCGACGAGATGATTAGTACTGGGTAGCTGTCTGAATAAAAAAGTAATTTTTTTTTTTATAGAAATCGTCTTTTTATCAAAGCATCATTTGTGAAGGGAACCCTAAGTGGAAACTGTTAGAAAGAGTTATTTCAGTTACGCTAGTAAATGGTTCTATCATTTGTATCTGACGCTATAACGGAGATAAAACAAAACTCGTATTAAAAATAAATCATTTTTTGTTGATAGCGCGTCAGAGGTCTAGAAAATATAACCACTGGAAGCGGCCAACAGGTAGGAAAATATAAAAAAAAAAAAGGGAGCGGAAAATCTCACCGAGACACATGATTCAAACTTACCCGAGTGAAGCAATTAGCAGCCAATATTCTGCTTGTGATAAAAACCGTAAATGTGTTAAAGATAGAATGTTTGTGTGTATCAAAAAGGTCTATTTGGTTCAATTTGATTTTTTTATTGAGGGTTACCCGGTTATTCAAAAGACCCATCGAAACTGACGCATTGGTCAATTCACCGTATTGTTTTAGAAGGAATTGGCTTCCTGCCGCTATTAGAATTAACGAGTTAATGCACAAGCTGAACACGTTATATATATATGGGGCCTGAACTGAGATATAGCGATGCTATCCATGTGAATTAGTCTCAAATATTGAATTTTTGCCGATGTTACATAATTTCTACGCGTTCGTATCTATCTCCGGCAATCTGTAGCACAGATGGCCGGATCGCACGGTCATATGAATGTCTTACTGACTATTTTATGGTATAGCACTGCCAGTAGAACATCAACCATGGGGAGCAAAAAATGGGCGTTTTTTTTAACTTCGATCAGCTCTTCTCCATGTTGTGTGCGCGCGGCCACTTCTCTACTAGCCTTCTTCCACCGGCCTGATTGCTTCTGTCCCGTTGGGTTCCTACTGAGCCTGTCATGCACGTATATCACTAGGCAAGGCAGCTAGCATCTATCTTGAATCTCATACATCTTCCTCCATTCTGTTTCATTCGTGCAATTGAATTTTCCCAGTAGGATAGGTGGAGCTCAGTGGCTGATATAACCCTTCAGTCAGTCATCATTCTCCTCTCTGCTTGTACTGCCACCTATGAAGCGACTGTGGGCACGTTTAAACTGGTAGAGTCGCGTCGGCATGTCAATATAACACCCGTCGTCTCTGGAATGACTTTTGACTAAAATTTAAAGTTAACGCTGGAGGGCTTGTTGCTGCTATTCTGCTAACAACACAGCGGCGAGCTGAGGGCCAAACGAACGAAGCTGAGGTTCGACTTTATTCTCGTTTAGCGATTTCAAACCTATTGAAAAGCAGCAAAATCAACGTTGTTCTGTTACCTAAACATAGCGATTTCAGGGTTGTAGTCTGCTAAGAGCGATCAAAATGAGGTAGGTTCAATGGCGAAGGTGATTCGGTAAGCCCTGCTCCTCGGCTGCTACCGTCGTCCCTGGCGGAAGACATGGCGGCATGATTGCCTGCCTCGCAAAAGAAGTGCAGGCTTGTTTGTTACTACGGAAAATACTTGTTTCTTTCTGGCTGTGCTCTAAGGGGCTGACGCAATGAAGATGTCGGTTCATCCGAGGTGGAATTTGCGGTAACCCGCCAGAAGCTCGTCTAGGAACGTGACAATAATAATGCTGATCATCTCTCAGAAACTGTCATATAAGATACGATATGTGGCTCTAATATGACTGTTGTGTTGTCGTTGCTGTTATCATCGAGGCATCTGTCGGCGCGACGGGCAGCAAGAACGCCGAGGTCGCTGTTTGGTCGTCAGAATGAGAAGGAAAATAGGGAAGGGAGAGGCGCCTCTTAACCTTACACGATGAGATAAATATCGAACGATAAAATCTCTTAAAGTTGACTCAAAACTATGCTAACGGTAGGGCGTTGACTCTTACCAATAGCGAAGTCAAATCTCGAACAAAATACGCCAAACCCATCGACGAAATCCGAAACCCAATTAGTGATCTATCTAGATACGCTATAATACAATGTCATTACATGCTGGTCCAGAGTAAATGAGCTGGTCAGCACTCTATTATATAGTCTGAATGGCTGATGCACGTCTCTTTAAGCCCGTTGTCATGGTAACCGTTACTTAGACCCGTTCCATAGAAAAAAATCGTTTGAATTTAATTTTGGGCTGTCAGCAGGTCAAAAGGCTTAGAAATACGATAGCTCAAAATAGAGAGAAAGTCCCTAGGATGCAGAAAGTCTCAAAAAAAAGCTAATTTGGACAACCCAGTTGGTAAACGGTACTATTCTCTCCAAACTCCGTCCATTTCCGTAGCGGAAACACTACGTGTGCTGGATGCTTCATGCCTTTTTCGTATCGTGCGTACAATAGTCCTTGGATGTGGCCGGACTAAGGCCCTTTAAAGATATCTTGTCAGGTGTAGCTATCGTATGCACCGTTTCGTAACCTGTATCGCTATCTGCGGGATTAGCAAAAAACGCCCAGCGCTAAAATAAGCGCTTGAATTTTCGTCCAGCCGCACTTTGTCTCCTGGAGAACATCGGTAACTTATATTGCGTTCGTTCCTGAGCATATGACTCTGCTTCGAAAACGCAAAGCAAAGGCGCAAGTACTCGCAGATCGTGCAGCGCAGTGTCACAGAACAGGGAACAAGTAAGCGGTCATTAGTGAGGAACATTTATTCCATAATATCCATATAGGTTGTATATTTAATTCATAATTCTCACCGCTAGTATGGAAGTTGTTACTATACTACACTATTAAATGACGTCCAATGAAAATAAGTGGTTTCTAGAAGGTGTTACAGCCCACTTCATTCATGCAGCTGGTCATGTCATTTTTCTACTTTCCTCTCGAATGGTGACTGTGCTATTGTGTTTGCGCTAAGGGCATACAGACATAACAGCTTTAAATATACGGGGCTTTAAATATACCGTACGAAAAGTACGGAGAAGTGGTTATGACACCGATGGGCATACAATCAAGCAGGATTAGGTCAGAGGTTACGTTCAAAATGATAGCGTGAAAAAGCTGAAGCTTTAGCTAGCCTGTGCTCATGTTATCGGAGCCCGTGTTTGTTGTTGTTGTTGTTGTTGTTGAAAGTCGACAGCGTAAAATCGCAAATCGACGCGTCTCTGCGTTACAACGATAGGACCGTTAGTACTAGTACTATTATTATGGCGAAGCAAATCTGATCTCGATGTTCTGGGTCGTTGCGTCGCGTTTATTTGTTGGGTGCGACTTCGGCCCCCGTTACTTTGACGCAGACCGTTCCAGCAGGGCATTATCGGGACTCGATGCAGAGCGAAGGAGCTTCGTCATCTAATGCATATTCATCGACTGGTTTAGGTCTTTGACGGACCGTGGCTAAAGTCGGTAAAGCTACATCGATGTCAGCCATGGCCATGTCGTTGGAATCGGGCCATTCTGGAGCGAAGTTTATAGCGCTGAAAAAAGGAAAATCGGGCTAAACGTAGTGCGCCGGTTCCATAATTTTTTCTAAACTAACGAAGGGAGTACAGAATTTTTGCCTTTGGTGCTCCGTGACAGCTTGCGTAGCATTTTTCGATGCGTGCTTGAGTGAAAAAATGTCGAGTCAAAGCTTCAAAAATAGAATGCTAAATATTGCGCACCCTAAGCATTATATTTATTTACTTTTCGTAGTTCCATTTCGAAATATTTTCTGGCGTTCCCTAGACATACCTGTACACAGCAAGATCGAAGACCATTGAAGGGACTAAGTACAATTATGCTCTCAGGGACTGTTCCTCAGATCTGAGATTTCGTCCATCATACAGATGAGTAATTACAGACTGGTAGCCAACTTGCTGATCATATTCCTAAACGAACGTATTCAATTCCTTCTAAAGAAGTAAGATTGCCAGCTTCCATTGATAGAATAGCTGATTTCAGCTTTGCTTATTAGCACTATTATGAATATTATCATTTAACGCACGTTCCACACTTCATGTTTTTATATCTTTTTGAGGCAAACGTATAGTTTAGACAAGTAGGCCTTTTTGAATTGCCATTTCTATATGGAGACCTCGGTGGAGCTATTGTTGTTGGCCATAGTACCCAGATTAACGGTTGCTGTGTTAAGATGGTGATGGTGATTCTGATGCTGATAATCGATCTACGTGTGCGTAAAGCGGTGGAAGCGCAGTGGCGGCGGCGGCGTAATTACTTTGTACCAGATATCATATTCGGCCAAGTATGTATAATTATAAACATACTACTCCTCGCTCGTCGAATCTTTGCCCCCTCAGTGAAATCGATGAGCTATAATGCACACGAAACAATAGCAAGAGAACTCGTGTGTGTTGCTTCTGCTGTTATGTCGCAAAATAATAAACAACATTGCGGCTCTAATGTCGACACATATACGAAACGATATCAGACGTTACTAGATAATGCCGACAGAGATGAGGGCAGCGATGTGCTGATTAAAACTGAAGGTATATATCTATATATAAACAAAGTGGAGGAACAAGGACTATATTGTGGAGAGCGAGTTATTCCTCAGACGTCTGCTCGTGTCATGGCAGTTTGCAGCTGCGGAAGTGGCCGTACTTATATGCAGCATTATGTTATGTTGTACAGTGTTGCTATTGATTCGAACTCTTTCCCTATGGCGACAAGGACAGATGGGTCATTTCGCTCGGGTCTGCGTCGTTCACATGGTTTCGTGCACGCAGCAAATTTGTCAACCCAAACATCAGTGTTGCGTATAGAGCATGTACAGCTTATGTATGCAGGAGCTGCCTTATAACAGTATTTTAGTGTCAACTTATAGATAAAGGACACTTATCGTTCTCGTCGCTCTAATTCGACATGTAGAGCTTAAATACTTGCCTCTTCGTATGGGCACTCTGTATATGTGTGATTTAATTTGGCAAAACTTATACTAATCGACGCTACAGACAACGACTCAGCTTTTACAAATCCACAACAGCAAACCGAAAGTAAAGTGCCTGCCGATGGGGCGAACGATCGCGCAGACCGATCTTTAACCAGACACAAACCACCGAAAAAAAATGGTCATGGCCTGTGGGTGCAAACAAACGGTTTTTTCAGCCCACTCTAAATAAATGAGTATCTGTTACTAATCAGATCGGCTTTAAGCCATGCATTGAACTTAGTGTCAATAGCGATGACGTGAAGTTCACCCATCGCGTGTTACTCGCGCATCGAACGCACTAGTGTCCAATGCGTCATCAGTATCATTAACTGGACCAATGATCGATAAGCCTACACTTACTGAAGTTGATGGTCGGCGATCGTAAGCTCTATTCGGAGCTCGAATCGCGCGCCTTTTTTTGAATTTTGCAATGCGATCAATATTTTGCAAATCTTTTTTGTTCTGCTGTGAACCGAATGTTGGGATCACTCTCGGTAATACCATGTTCACGCGTCGCTAAGTAGACATTAGTAATCACTATATCATCTATAGTTAGTATACTATGTTTCATTGTAGAACTGCGTGTATCGTACGCCGTTTTCGCACACGACGGTCGACGCCAAGCGAGCAATAGAAGATCCCAACGTTTCGCACCTGTTCCGACCTATTCTGCATATATTTAATAGAGAGAATATACGAGATCATCCTAAACGAGTCTCTGAGCGTGAGGTTGAAACAGCTTGTTTTGTCCAGCGTTAGCTACTTTATATCGCGAAAAATTGCAAGAGTGATTCAAGCAAGCGTTTAGCTAAAGGATACAGTACCTGCTCTTTTGCTAGAGCACTCCCATAGCTGTGTAGCAATAATTATCCGCCATCTAAACTAATACTATAAGGATTGATACAACAATAGATCACGTTGTGTATATTATTACCGTAGCATTGAGGTGCTAACTTTTGGATCTCAGTAAAGGTTCGCATGACCGGTTCGCAAAGGATAACAACGACTGGTTCTCCTGATATCCTATGCGAACTATTACTGCTGCAACGACTTGCCTACTACCATCATCGATGACAATGGCCGTTTATGTAACCTACACGTATATTAGTTGCAAGTCCAAAGGAACATTTTCTAGCCGTCCTAGGATCACAGTTGTCTCTATCGTTACGCTTTGCTACACCGTATGAACTAAACAAAGCAGACGCTTCAACTAGTCAATAAATTGTTTGTCAGTAAACTGTGACCACACGCTCCCCTATTCGTCTATATGTTTCCATATGCGTATGCGTGTTTAGTTAGCGATCCATCGACTGCCTTCTCGATATCGCGCCACACTTCTACCGCACGCTCGATTACTTCGTTTTCCATTTTTTATTCACTGCTCGCTGTCGTCTCTTTACGGCGTCAACGGTAGTCGTATAGAGGCAGAGAATGGAAGGCTTAGGGGATCTTTATTGTCAAAGATATTAGCGCGCTAGCCGCGATCAACAAACAAAAACAGGCGCCGTACGTAACATGGGCTGATAATTTCGATGTCTATTCAGCTTTGTGACATTGGCAGCGGATGGCCTAAACACAAGAAGAAGCATCTGTTATTGTTGTATATACAACTGTTATCACTGCTGTGATATGATCAGGACGATCGGAGTCACTGACGTATAGGCACATAGCGGAGACGGCAAAACCTAGGCTGACGCACTCGCGACAATATGACTTCATTGATTCATATGTCAATTATAGTTTGTATCAATGTTAATAAAACTCGTGTATTTGCTTGTTATCTTTTCGTGTGTGACTACCCTTGCTGTTTATTGCCGGTGGCCTAGGGGACCACGGCCACCAAATCTACGTTTGTATCGTCCCTTTACGGGAGGTGCTTGCATACGGGATACATGCTTCTAGTTTCACGCAATGGCCTTCCTATAACAGATTGGCTGGTTGAATCATCGACATTTTCGACAATTAATAAATGCCGATCAGACATTTAGTTCAGATCGTCATACCGTACTGACACGCGGACGTAACACATTTGCAAGTATTGCCAATGAAAAAGGCGTCGGGTCAAATCAGCCGCTTCCCACGCCACTGTAACACATGTATCTACTCAGATCACAAGTAAAAGGTTGATTATATCCTTTGCAGAAGAAGGCTACCGAATACCGTATGAGTCTCTTTATGGGATCTACAGAGCTATCTAGCGTCGGAAGCAGACGCAAATAACGTTCGTTAGCCGATCTGGTCTTTTTTTTTCCTTTGTAGAAAAGGTGGAACTATAACGTTAGAGTGGAACCATCTATCAATTGCGCATCATGTGTATATTATATATAGTTTCATTACTAAGGACAAAGTTAATGAAATACTATTTTGACAATCATCTTGGTTGCTTGTCTACGGTGAATATATACTTCGAGTGTGGAAAACATTATCTAAAGTACTCTACGTTCTTTCTCAGTAATTTCTTAGTTTCAAACAGACGTGAGTAATTGAGCCCGCTCATCGGCCTAACGCAATCGAAAGTTGTTTTCGTGACGTTTCTAAATACATACTATATTCTATAATGTTGTTTAGATGGGAAAAACAAAGAATTCAATTGGCGATAATCACAATTTTGTCATTTTTCGTGCTTCTCCACAGAGAAGCATATTGGATGATGTTTACCTATCGAGTCCGTTGCGATATCAAAGCTCTAACATCTGTTCTTGTAAATGGACATCGTGATATTCGTCGCTGACTTGCGACTGGACCGTTTAGACGCTGTAGCGCTTTTAAGCGAAGCTGAACACCATATTGGTGTTAGCAGCGGCCGTAGTGACGCGGATCGTGATTGTCAGTGATGTAATATTATTTTTTTTCGTGTTTCTCTTTCAGGTAAGTTCAAATAATGCCCGGGCGCCAGCTGTTCTCGCATCGTGTATCGAATGACTCTTCACTTAGCTCGACGGGTAGCCAGTGTCAGCCATATACACACACACATATGGAATCGTAAAGGTCACAACGCATCTCAAGTTTATTTTTGATTGAAGCTATTCATCGTGTATGGAAATGTTACATTAAATAATAATAATAATAATAACAGTAGTAATTAATAATGGTAGCAAGTTTACAGTTAGAAAAACAACTAGGTCCCTGAATCTAGAACGCGTGTATATTAATCACTGTTCGTACTCCATCATCCTCATCGATCGACACTGAATATCATCGAAATGGCTTCCAATAAGTTAATGCGATACCCCAGTTGAGAAAGCCAATAGTGTACTTACAAACCTTACTATTATTACTTAGAAATGTGATCGTAGTGACGGTGCTTACCTCCATCGTCATTGCCCGAAGCAGGATTTTTCACGTACATATCCTGGTGGTGCTGGTTTCTATTACCGGACAGAGAGACTTTACGTACAAGTAAGTAAGACTACGTAGAAGCTGGCTGGTCGTCTGTCCGTCTGATCTATCTCAGTTTGCGGCCTACGCGTCTTCTAAGCATGTTCTTAAGCTAAGGGTATCTCAAAGCCAACTGATGTCGCCATTCTCCCATCTATGCATTACAGTTCGCTGCCTTAAGTACCTAAAGCTGATGAGGTTCTGCTACATCATTCGCAGTGAAGGGAGTAGCTTTGATCCTTTCGTCTTTTTTTTACGTGCCTGTCTGTTTTATTTTGTCTTCACTGAATTTGCTTTCGTTCCGGGGTAATACTGTCTGTCGTCAAACGCTGATGAGACGATTTAGTTTCGTGCGATTGTCGAGTAGGCATCGAAATGCGTGATGTCAGTCCTCAAAGACGTCATGAACAGAGACGATGAGGTTACTGTAAAAGGATGAGAATCAATCAGAGGAAGTCACCGCGTTTGCCACAATAACAAAGAATAAGGGTAGTTGTTTCATTTCGTTCCGCTTTTGTTGTCATTACTGTCCGATATTGGTACCTGATCAGTCTGAGTGAAGCCGGCAACTCTGTCGCAACACGGCTGTAATTATTGATTGAGTGAACCTGTAACGCCAGTTCGTTCCTCTCTCTTCAAGCTTTGGACAACCGATAACCACTGATAGAACTGCCTGCACTAACCCAATTCAATGCTCCTGTGTGGTCTATTCACTTGCCGGGGGCAGGACGTTTAGGGCACAAAGGATCACATGGTATGTGCTAGTCAACCAGATCTGACCCTCAATGCCCCGCCACTGAAGTGCTGGTACTTCTTTTATTGGTTGTGTGGTAGATTTTTGTTTGTCTATGTCTGTTGGCGATGGTATACCGACACTATAATCACTCGATCACTGGTATCAAATGCTGAGATGCCATTTGAAATGCAGATAACAACAGAATGAAAAGACCGAAAAAAAAACGGGCGCAGCCAACGAGACTCCGGCGAATCGTTGTTGTGCGAGCCACAAGCTTCAAGTAGCATCATCGTATAATAACTGAATGTTTGCCATAGGAATATAACCTAATAGATCAAATACAGAACAAAAAAACCTGAAAGAAACAAAAGAACCTGTGAGCATGTTTACAATTTAGTCGCTATTCTATAGGAGGTGAATTCTATAGAGCATTTTAGATAAACATTTATGACTTACGTTTACGCAAATAACAATAGTATGCTTCTTTACTCATGTCAGCTTTCGAATCTTTCTACTGCCAGTTCAACCTATACAGGCTAATTAGCATTCAACTCTTTGTGTACATTGAACATTGTTTGTGACTTTTCTTTTTTTTGTTGTCAAAACACAAATTTAAGACCAGCGTTACGGTGTTCGTGTGTAAACGCTTAACAAAATAGACTTTACGTGAGCCGGAGGGGTGTTTTCAGCTTCATCATATCGACGACTTCGTTGAAAACGGTTTTTGATGAAGGAAGCATCTTAGAAAACGGAAAATCAGCTCGACAACATGCACAGGCGCAGCAACCGGAGGTACAACATAAGGAAATCTGCTCTGGGTTTAACTGTTTTAGTTTACTATGTCAGGCAGTTAAAATCAATAGGTCATACACATACTTGTTCAGTTTTTTTTTTTGTTCTAACTAAGTCAGGCGGCAGCCTCGCGTAGTCCTTTGATCTGAAGTCCTTATTTATGTTGAGCTGATCCTTGATGGAGCGTTAAACTGCTCCGTGGAAGAAGCAGTATATTTCTAAAAGAGCTATATCGACCGCCGATATTTCAGTCGGTTGACAATGGCCTCATCGGTATGAAAGATGTCTGCAAACAACGATAAGGTCGAGGGTTCGCTGAGGCTCAAACGAAGGTATTTACACTGAACGTATACCTGTGTATCCGTCAGAGGTCTAGCAGCTCTGAACTTCGTTAAGATGAATGCCACTTATATATATTCATGATTTACAAGATCCAATAATACCTCTGTACCGATCAATCACTACATTGCTAGGGTAATCAACTGTTTAAGGAAACGAGGCCATTTTACAAATAACTGCTTAGATAGCGTAGAGTGTTAATAGATGACACTACTAAGAGAAATTTCCTGCAACATTATGCTATCACCGGGCCTTCGTTATACACAAAACCATGTTCAAGTGAGCTCAGAGACACTTTGTCATATACACCACATTGAAGCTTACTTAATCAGGCTGGCGGAAAGTCCTGCTTTCGCATGATTCCTTCACATTCGACCATTTCTTCAGCCGCCGATCAGAAGCGAGACTCGAGTTCAGCGCAGGCACCTACTTTATACAGAAAATGTCTATGAATGGAAGCGTAACAAGGCATAAATGTTTAACATCTACAATAAGTCAGAAAGTGGGTGGCAAACACAACGAATCAAAATCTCAATTCGCGATTCATTAAGTACTGAAAATGTCTCCTTGTTTTTTCTGCATTTTGGTCTAAATTGGTCGTTCTTGAAAGCTGGAAACATTTCGATCATCTTTTAACTAAATTGATGATATTATATAAGTCTCGCTGTAGATGAAATAACCATAAATTGGGTGAGTTCTTTTGAAAAGTGTAAAACTACCATCGCAGTAATATGCGTAACCTAGTATTACAAAAATATAAATTCTAAAGTATAAACAAATACTCATTCACAAGGGTGGGTTAAGAGCCCCGCCGCAAGGTAATTTTTGTTCTGTCTGTGACCAGTGTGTTTTGGATTCTGGCTTCTTTATTCCAAAGGTATTCCATCTATACAATTTTTTTATGAACGATATCCAAGCAATGAGACAACACTTCAGACGGGCCTTATCAGACCTATCTGGAATTTCCTCCAACAGATTTTTAAAGGTGGTATGGTAAAAGTTTGCCATTGTCACCGTGTGCTTGCGCTGAAATTCGAATCAGCAATGGCCGTATGTTCGTGATCTATATAATATTATAGCTCGGTATATTATAACGTTCGGCAGTGGACCAAATTTTGTAAACGATCACACTGAAAGTGCTAAGTACTCTTTTTTCTATGTGAAGCCTTTCGTTTCCCACAAGCATATCGAAAGGACGCTATATTTAAGCAGTCTATGCTCCGCTAAGAACACCCTGTATCTGTGTATCAAAATACTAAAGCTTTATCGGCAAAAGCAACAGCAGCGTCAATTATTAGACTAAATCCTATACTCGTTCGTATCTCATCGTACGTTTTTTACACAGCATCTGAGGATATTCTGTACCTTATTTTGTCTATGTACTTCTACTACGTACGGCCAATGCGCAGTAGTTCGCTGTCCACTTGTGTGTCCGACGTCAGCGTCGGCGATTAAAAGCCGATATATCTGTAGGTTATACAAATGCCCATTATCCTCGTCGATGATATATATATATATATATAGCATCTAGGATAATAGGCGCATGTATGTATCGAACATAATGGGTTTAACACTCACATCGAAATACACGGGCTTTCTATAAGGGGACACCATTCCGGCCGAACAACATAGCGCAATGTATCCCATCCTTTGTTTTATCTTTTTTCTATTTTTTTTTTTCTGTCGCTGCTGCTAGTACGCTTGTTACCTGCCGTTGCTGTGGCTGGCAGGCCTGTACTTTGTTTGAAAAGGCTCAGTCCTTAATGTTGTTTGGTCGTTTGTTTGAAAAATGACCTGTTTCCTGTGTACCATCAGTCAGTCGTTGTTCAATGAATTTTTGATACTACCACTCCCAGTCGCAGCTATTGCTTGCTTATTGGTCCGCTTGGGGCTGGTATAGCAACGACAACTCGTTCTAGCGCCATGGCGACGATGGCGGTAGTTGTGTCGATCACGTTGCCCGCAGTGGCTACGGGATGATCCTCATAGAAAAATGTAAAAAGTTAAATAATCAGCTCTTGTTGATATAAATTAGCCTGTTGAAGGTTGTACCTATCCTCTCGCAGGCGTATGATAAGTGACAGCCAACAAAGCAACGGGCGATTGCCGCTTATTAATGAATATATCAAAAAGACACATACATGCACAGAAACGAATTTTCAATGTGGGGCGCAAATTTAGCATGACAGATGTTTCTTGCCCAACAGAGGAATGCACACAGACACTCCAGCAGCTAATTTGTATTTCAACCAACTGTTGCAATACTGTTGAAACCACCCATCTAATGTTTCGCTCATACTGCACGTTTCGGATGCGTCCACATACTAATAATTACAATAGCAACACTGGCCCTCGGTTGTGCTAGATGTAATGTTATATATGTTCTTTTGTCGTGCCCCGTTGAGTCATCGATACGATCTTCGCATATCCATCTATGAAGACATAACAATTCTCAGGTATCGAAAGGGGTGGCGGCAAAGTCTTTGCATATTAATACATGGTCGATGTTGCTGTCGTCTGCCAGCAACGAATTAGATATTCTCTGTTTATAAAAAAAAACTATAAATATTGCATGACATACGCGCACTCTACCGTTATTTCGTTTGTGAGTGTTTGTTTTCGAAAACAACTGATATTGGTACACGCTCCATATATATTCTCGATTTTTTTATAGATTGTGGTGGCATAGCCGTCCCATCTTTATGCAGCAACCCTACAGATAAACATATTGCACGTGACATCAGTATTACATGCTACTTCATAAACTTCGCTTGTTCACTTGGAAAAGCTTTCTGACAGGGAACAAATAGAGAAGATACTGACCGCGCTCACTTGCGGACAAACCACGAAAACAGAGCCAAATGTATAGCCTGAGGACTGATGCAGGACTTGGATCATTCTCTGATCCAACTATAACCTATTTTACCCTAGTAATAGTCAGATGAAACACTGGAGCTGTTTGTTTACGTTGACAGGCGGCTAACTGCATCCTTACTGATACGATTACATTAAAGTTAACTACCGGAACTTCATCGCGCTATCCTCGAGTATATCGCCTCTATCGTTTGTGTGCTTTGAAGCTATGAGCTTGTTTTCGTTGCTGTTGTATCCTGTGATAGTATAGCTGCGTCCTTTTTGCTCCATCTCTTACAGTCATGCGTATTCTGTGGTATGCTTTTTTCAAGTGGACGAGGACGACAGTGTAAATACTCCACTTAAGTTTATACCGATCTAACTGCAACATGAAAATCTTTCTCATCATTATACATTTAACAGCATATATATTATATATATATATATATATATATGCGTGTATGTAGACGCGCATTTCCATACGAATAGTTTATGTTGGTTTTGTTGCGCGATATCCAGTAGCGTTTCAGATTGCTGTTTCCTTTTTCACACATTTCCTAACTGTCCGAGCAGGAATTTAATCCTTATTAAAAAGCAATCCGAAAAAATATCAAATGTTTTTAATGTTTTTAATGTTTTTAACAGAACTTCCGTACCACTTGCTCGACAGGACCTTTTAGAATGTAATATTTCTGGGCTATTTAGCTATGTCGGCAGAGTCCTCGAATGGCAAAAAGGTAGGTAAATCCAATATAGTTTAATATACCTGATACATGGACGCATGACAAAATACTAATTTTTCATATGCAGTGTCGCTTGATATGTTAGAAAATGAAGCTTTTACAATTCTGCTGTCTAGTCTACTGGATCTGAGATAGGGTATTAGGCACTATATGGCACGGAGCATATGTGGTGGCGCATGCTGCAAACATGCGCACTTAATGAGATAATAATTAAGAGAGAATAAGTACTTAAATGAGACACAATTGTCGGCATAAATGGTCAGGTGATAGCACCGTAGCATGTCTTTGATATATGGGTTGAAGACCAACCTAGCTGAACAAATCTCGTTTGTAGAAAGTCGTCAGAAAAATATGTGTTTTACGCAACGGCACGGCCACTATACGTGTCTGTAACTGCACACACGCGTATAACGTTTATGCATACGCAGCAGCAATATAATAACACAACAATGAATATGAATAAACAACATAACATTGTTATATATTGGTTTTAAAGTATATCATAAACAGCATAGAGGTTACTCCTACAGTTAAACGAAGAGCATCACGACAATATGTATATAAGCATATATATAAGAAATTCTGTGTAGATCGCGATCGCCCACCGCCACCCGTTTTATAAAACACCGTCTTTGTTATGCAGCCTTTTCCGTCTTTCATTCTAACTAGATGCCCATAACATACACACACAGAGTTGCGACAGTATATACAGATATTGTCGACATTTAGTATATACTACGATGACCTGGAATATAGGACGAGTGTCCTGGCGGCCAAGGTCTTCTGAGCAGAACGAAAGAACGACGACTCGCGAAAATTTCACACCGTGCTTTGTAATCACACAGACCGAAGGCTACGTCTAGAGAACGACTCGCGAAATTGTTTTTGTTCTTAATTAATTTTGGCTATCCATGCATTTACATCTGATTAAACAGCAATTACGAAGGGCCATGTGAATTGAAAAGAAGGGCATTAGTTACCGAAGCTGCCGAACGGAAGCAATCAGACGGTCTTCGTCTGCTTCGGTATAAATCTAATCTGTGCAGAGTCTTTCGACAGCGTTAAATTGGGAAGCATGCGTACGCTGTGAGTGGTGATGGATCCAATCCAATATGACCAAATGTGCTATCCTGCCTTAAGCCGCTTCATTTGCCGACTTCATTGAAGTTCATTGAAGACAACATTCACTCGATATTGAAGCTGATCGCACAAATCGCAGAAGTACAGTTTCACGATCTCAATAAGCTATCCATACGGCATTGAACTGCTCGTCGTTTAATTGTCGCTTGATTCTGTTTCGCCCCTTTCGGAAGGTGATTTCTATTAATGTATTATATTCTTGTACCTATTGCGCAATGTTATATTATACTAATATAGATAATGTGTGCTTAAACCTTAACAAGCAATGTCGTGGTAACCTCCATTATAATCTCTGTCATACGCCTGTGAATAGAATAATTCCTAGCTATTTCACATATTTGTTATATAGTTCCAGTTGAAAACGTCTGTTTCCACAACAACTTTAAATTCGAGCCTGTAAACGTATTACCATGACGCTAATATAATGCCCTATGCTTTGTTTGAATACGGTATGATATCATGCTGTCCTGACACACCAACAACTATGTTATTCCAGCACTTTGCAGAATTTAGCAAGATTGTGCACAATACGATGATGACGTTGCATGTCAATAATATATGTTTTTTTTTTTTTTTCGAGATCCATTTATATAACATACTATTACATATGGTGCTTCGTAAGCATTTCTAGAGGCCTGCAATTTGGCTAAACTGACGCGTTGGCAAATGGATAGATTTATTTAGCTGTTTTTGGTGTTTCTATTAATCCTATAATTGACAGAGGTAACTCAAATTTACTAAATAATAACCTTATAACAAGCTGTCAAAGGGAATTTTCCCTAAGCCATTGATGATGATAAGCATAACGTTGCTGTATATGACCGCAAGAGCCTTCTCGTATATTACGTATTCCATAAGGGGCCGTCCTTGAGTTGACAGTGTCAGTCTTCTCGGCCACTGAGCTCGCTTGGAGTTTTTCTCTCCAAATTCATTCTACCCTTGTTTCATCAACACCCAGCGCACCCAGTAACGGACCGAACATGCGGCATGCCATGGTGTAGTTTCGATCTTGAACGTTATAATCATCAGCTTGTCGCGTCGATGACAAAGCAGGAACAAGAAACGAAAATATCAACGGAATCGCGCCAATGTAGCTCATTGTAAAGAAAAACAAACCTTTTTTCGGTCGTCGCCTTCCCACAATTGCGCCACTTCGTCGTAAAAAAATCTGTCCCACTGTCTTACCGTTTACCCCCGCCCCATCTGGGCCGTTTGGTACGTCCAGTGGCCGACGAGGTACAAAGTACTACAGCTGCTGCCTTCGTTGTTGCACCCTAGCGCGAATTACGACGACTTCGCCAGAGAGAAAATGCACTGTGTTGTTTGTATTATAGCTAAAGTGAACTCATGGCTATAGCCAGACATGGTTGGTTAATAACAATAACGCATAGCATAGCTAATATGGTGCGTCCATCTTCTACCACTATCACAGTAGTTCCGCCAGTGATCTGAGGGGCTACGGATCTCTGCTGCATGCTGCTGTACTCCTGCTTACGCCGCTGCTTCGAAGGGACATGCCGAAGTTCACACGGCTTCCCTGCGCACCAGCCGGCGCGACGGTGGCAATCACCCGGCAGCTGTTTCGTATATCGTCGTTCTCTCGGTGTCCCCAGCACTGGTTGCCGCTACGAGCGTACATAACAGCAGCATCATTAAGCGACAACGCAATCTAGTCCGTTCATTCATAGGATGACCGACCGAGCGTCTTCTTAGCTACCAACGTCGCTACTTAACGTTGCCGTTCCCACAACCGTGGGAGAGTGTCGGAGGTCCCACTCGGGAGTCTATCGTTTATACCGACCAGCGACTATAGTACCATTGCTGCGGCCTACCAGCGCCAGGTGAAGGGACAGCCGCTGAAGACTATGACAAAAAGTTCAGCAAGCAGAGAGCAGGTAAAACGGAAACGCTCGTCCGTGTTGAAGATGTGTATTGTTGTTGATGTGCCAGTCAACGTGGTTATTCGTTACCAGTCGCGACTACGATTTTTTGTTTCGTGTCAGTTATGACGACGCTGAGAAGCAATGTCACTCTGCGACACTTGTTTATCTGCTTGTCTGTTGTCGCTCGCTGCTGCTATTAGCCGTAAATGGCAAGAACACTCGTCGAGGCTACTCGAGTTTGCAAGGCGAACATCAAACACCAACTGGCGGGAAAATTCAAGCCTGGAGAAAAAGCCAACAAGAAGTCGCCAGTTGAGAAAAAAACATGCGTATCAAGCAATTAGCGGTGGCAAAAACGACCAACGACTGTGACGGAACTAGCCGGCTTTCCATCCCTCTATTAACTCATATATAGATACTCGGTTCCTCCATATGGCTCGTTCAGTTGCGACGACGACCGTAGTTGCAGCTATTGCCGCTGTTCGTTCTTCTCGAACGAATACTTCGAACTTCAGGAAACGACTGCGAATAGGACCACAATATGGTGGTCGAGTCTCAACCACGTCCGTTTCGCTGAAAACATACACACAGACATATGCGTGTCGTAACGTACAGCACGAGCACGAGGCGAGGCACAGCCGTTGTAGCTATGTTCTTTATGGTGTCTAGCCATGACGTACCAGCTTCAGCGGCAATGGCGGCTAAGTTAGCGCTGCTGTCGCAATCGCAGCATCAGTCCCCTCGATTATGTTAGATACGATCGTGAAGAGATCAGACGATATGCAAAGCGATGGTACTAAGAGACCAGAGAAGGGACCGTTGCGTCGGTGTTATGGCCGTATTCATCAGCACGGCTGACATGATTGGCGGCGGCAGCAGCAGCGGCGACCGTACCATTGGAACTGTGGTAAATGTTCATCGTGAACACAGAGATACAATGAGTAACAATACGTTTAAATATGTGCTGGGAGGCTGCTAGCAGCAGCTGTTGCTGATTGGATGCAACTTGATGGCGCGTTATATCGTGCAGCATGATATGGGTTGTGGTACAATGGACTGCTGCATAATGGAAACGTTTCTTTCCTGTTAAATAGCAAACAAATGAGAACAGCTTTCCGATGTTTCGTTATGACACAGCGTCGTGGGTGTGTCCGCTGGTTTAGGCGGAAGGATTTACTTGGAGCTAAAAATATTTATTAGGCTTGTTTGGATTATTATTTCTTCTCCTTCTACCCCACCCGAAGTTTTCACTATATCGACATTTTATCGGTATTTTAAATAATAGCGAATTATTTTTCAAGTGATCCGTACGTTGAATTGGCTAAAGTAATTGTGATTCTCCTTGTCGACTGACGAATTTATGATGTATATAGGCCAATGTATGATTTATTTATATCTATTTTATGATGTATATATACAATATTGGCCTTTTTCAAAGTGTTAATTAGAGATGTTCTCACCCGCTCTCAACACGATGTCAAGTAGCTTCCGAAGATATACGTACATACTTGATGCGGGTGCAATCGGTGACGTACAGTGCGTCCTATTAGGACATGAATTTGCTGCTTAGATAAACAAAGTAGAATTTGTTCATATTTTGTTATCAAATTTTGGTGAGAATTCATATAATTGCACTATAAGACTCTATGAAAAAACAATAAACATAAGAGCTGCAAATATCTTTGCTTGTCCGGTACGCAGTGACCTGTTGACCTTTTGGTGGGTTAATGCAATGACGGTCAGGATTCAGACTAGCCAACACGTAACGACTGAAATCTTCGTCCAGACGTTATCTGTTTCCTCTCTGTTGTGCCGTTCTCCGTAAAAATACTGAGTAATCCTTTTCTCACCTAGAAAAAAGATAACGACCGTTGATAATGGCCGTGCCATATAAGTATATGCTGACTCAAAAGTAGGAATACATCACCAGCGTGCTAAGAGTGCACCATGAGATATATACTATAAGAAATAAATGAAATTCAAAGGAGTACTTAAGCATGCATTATCGGATCAACAATAGGTACATAAAAAAAAAAAACGATGGATAATACAAACCAAATTGACCTTTTCACAATCCTATGTTTACGTAACCACCCCGCCTAGATGTGGTCATTCGATCTCGAATAGCTGTACGTACTCGAAAGTCCGTCATCAAAAGTAGGTCGCGCGCGCAAGCCACGATCGCAATTTTGCCGAATGGAAACTAAAGAATATTTGCTCCGGTTTAACAGCTTCTGTTTAGGCTGATGCATTGATTGGAAAGGCTCTGCTGGACATAATCACCAAGATACGCAGATATACATGGAGTCTATGCCATGTTGTCCATAATGAGCAGTTCTAATAGATGGTACAGAATTAATAAAATTAAAATGTTCATTGGTTTGTTCTGCGTGGTACACGAAATTCACTGTTAATCGTTGCATCATAGCTACTCGTTTTTTGTTCCTCATTTTATGGTTCGACTATTCCGCCAAAAATGGTGACTTTGATTACACGGTACTCGATAGAAATGCATTAATTAGCGTTTCGTAGTTGGTCGGTTGCTGAAAAAGAACTTCTATATAAAATATGTCGTTTTCTTTTCCTTCTTCGTACTTATCCAAGCAAAACCAGACGTGCTCGTAACTAAGCAACTGCCACCAGAAGTCGCTACTGTCCCAGCCGCGGAGTATCGCTACGCCCAATACGAACAGAAATACGTACAGAGCTGAAGGCTGTTTTTTGTCCACAAAATGCATTTCTGTCCTTTTTTGCAGTTGCTGTAGCCACAGCAGCCATACTGACCGTCATTTTTTATGTTTCTACATTAAAGAGATTTTCATGCGCCTACATCGTTGGGGCTTCGCCTGTCAGCTTAGGGAAGATCTGTATTATTGATATTCTTCCCTGGGAGCGGTGAGGGGTTAGGGGGGGGGGGACTTGTCTCTCACGCATTTAAATCCGGTGTGTCTCATGTTAACCAAATGGATGTGGACACACAACGACGTCTGCTAATAGAAGTGTTATGTTGTCCTGTCGCTAATGCACTGGCAATAGAAGCGGTTATGCTACTGGACTTTGTCCGTCACTGGAGTTTCTGTCGTCAATTGGCCGTTGTTTTTCGTCTATCGAATTAGCTAAGATGCAATGGCGGACGACACCGCCGCTTCCAACGAAGTCGTTTATCGTTGACAGTATTTCAATAATAGTACACCAACCAGTGACAGCGATGTACTCTATGGAGATCTGTCGTTTTACGACTTCGCAATCATGTAACTTCAAGCACACGCGCAAGTGGACATCTCATATTATTACTGTTGTATTATCCATTTATAGGCAGTGTAAAACGTCGACGAACCTGTGCTGAAATCGACCGAAAAAAGCTTAAACGAAAAAAGAAAAGCATAAGGCCTAACAGGTTAATGTAGTTATTTCTATGGATTTGTTTGGTGGGCTCCATGCTTACCCCGGCAGCCAACTAACACAGGCTCGCCAAATGAAATAATCTCATTAGCAAAATGGGTTGGTCGAATGTATTAGACAACGACATAGTGAAGAAGTAACGAGTATTTACTTAGCAACTGTTAAAAAAATATGAAATTCAGAGTAACGATTTGGTCATTGGTAGTGCCTATGCATCTTTAACAATGAGGTAAGTGCGTCTATCAGTGCACCAATTGTCCCGTTGTGAATCGGTGAAATAAGCATTGAACTGCGTACTTCGTAGAGGCTCACCCCAGTTTATTAAGGTCTAAATTAATATGATCCTAGTTTATAATAATAGGTTTGAATACACTTGAGTAGCTGTTTTATTTATATTTTAGCTATCGATCATTAGCATAGAAGTTAATCTATATTAAGTCTCCTTCAGACCTATTTAGAACCTAACAATAGTTTCTCCTGCTTTTCACCTGTTGTCGCCACCGGTTACAAACGAATCTAGTTTTGTCTCTAAAAAAAGCGTGTCTTCAATCAGGCAAACACCCAAGCTTTTGTTGTTGCAAGTCGAAAGTAATTGTACATTATATGTTGTATGGCAACCGCAGCACTGGCAACACGGACAACGTCAGCCACACTATTAATAATCGAGTGATCCTATAAACTAGGTTTTGCACATTATCACCGTTATATTGCAACCGTTCAACTGGTCCTACGTTAGTTCTTCTATATATCTATATATAAAGACTGCTCCATATTAACAGTAACTGGTAAATGTGAACAGTTTTAAGTTCAGTCTGAATAATCATTAACTTTGCGTAACGCCGCATTTGGTGGTATAACAATAGCAGAAGTGGTTGTTGTCGCTGTTGTACCGGTGGCGTATTTAGAAATGTTTTTTTGCATCTGTTTTGCCGAGCGACGTCGAGCCCTGCTGCCGCCACTTCACACTGCGTTACATTAAAGGGTCTCTTCGAATACTTCCCACTCTGAAGTAGAAACTATCTGATCCACTGTAGCTAAGGCCACTAGTGGTTGATACGTTTAAAGGGTTTGGCGCGTTGATTGTGCTTTTCTGAGACAATTTTTCCTTTCTGCTACTTTGCATTACTCCGAAAGAGCGTTTCGAACGATAGCGGCAGCCGTTGTGTTGGAGTAACGATGGAAGTGCCTCAAGCAGTTCAAGTTCAATTAACGACAGCAGCAATCTCATCAACAAGAGAGGCAGAACTTTAAGTTCAACTAAGTAAAAAAACAGAACTTACAATAGCACCACAATAAAACAGAACCAGACAAACTGACGGCCCGCTGTAACCAAAGCCGACGAAACATCGTCTTGATACAGCGAAAACTGTTACGCACGTTTATCGCCAGTCGCCGCCGCTGCCGCCGCCGCCGTTGATATTTTTTTTTATTCTGTTATAATTTGTTGGCTGCATGTGGCAAGCTATACTTTACAACCTACCAGCTTTGTTTTTCATTTTTTGTTTCTCCAACAATTTAGCTTGCTTCCACACTCGACTGCTATATGTTATACTGTTTTATATATAAGTATTCGCAAATGGCATCGCTGTGGTAGTCCCAAAAAATATTTACTCACCGCGGCGGCGGCGGCAATTGTGCGTCTCTTAACTGAGCAAACCACGGATAATATTAGTCTTCATGGAGATAGGTGGAGTCATACAACATGCCGATAGTAACACCAGAGCAAGCAAGCCGTCATCGTCAAGACGCCACGAAGAAGAAAAAACCATGTAGTTTGTCAAGGATTGGTCCAGTCCCTTCTGTATGTGTGTCTGCTCAGGTCTGCCTAATGTTGCGCTGGTGTCGTTTTGGCAGTTAGCATAAAGAATAAATCTATAATTCTGAAAAAATAAAACGAGAAAAAGCATGCATGGCTAATGTTAACTTATACATAAACACACGAAATGTGTCCGGGGCCATACAAATCTATCGGCACTTACTTTTGCACTGTGTTGCCTTTACCTTAGTGCCATTGACGCAACAGTTGACTGCTCATGACAGCTACCGTTTTCACGGAATCAATGATTTACGAAATAGGTGGGTATTACCGCTCTATGGCCCTGACGATCAACCGGCCATCAGTAGAAAAGCTAAAACTATAGACGAATACATATTGACGAACTGCGGAACCTGTGAACTCTAATGCCACACGTTTCACAGGGAGAAGGGGGCGATTGTTTTCTTCTCCTCGAAAACGTTATTTTCCTTTTCTTCTAGTTCTTCAGCGTCTATTCTGTCAACGTAGTTGTTCGTATGTTTCGAGGCAAGAGACGGAGGTTCCTCGCGGTTTTATCGCTACCGTCGACGCACCATTTGAACAGGTTTATGCTGCTGATCAGGGAACGAAGCAGAGACTGCGGCAATAGCGACCATAGAATCAGATATTTTCGCCAAAATTAATTAAGCCACACCGTAAAATTGGGGGTTCACTGCGCTCATCACCTTGCAACTTCGACTCCGACCGAAGCCGACGGGTCTCTAATACTAGCGGCAAGGAGCTCGGGCAGCATTTGAAGTGTGATGGATATAAACCTAGACCTCAAAAAAAAATGCAATCGCAAATAGCAAAAATAGCTGATTTCTACATTGCGCTAACGTCGCGCCACTGTCGGCCTATTTGAATGTGTTTGCTGGTACCTATTAGGTAGCATTGTGCATAGAGGTTGGACTCTACCCATTGGTCTACTGACAGTTCCATTAAAAATCACGGTAACGGATAAAAATCATATTTGAATCAGTGACAGCTGTGAGAACAACACATTTAAAAGTAGCATTTTGTACCAGTAACGAGTACTGCTGCCTGCGACAAACGCAAATGTCAATGACGTTCAAACGTTGAAGCCATTCTTCATAGTAGGCTAGTATGAAGAACAGAAGAGATGTGTATATTTCATGTACATGCGCCCATCAGTCAGCGTTTGCCTCTCCGTCATCCTATCGTCAACATAACAAAAGATTTTCTTTTAGATTCATTCTTCGGTAATAATTTGCTCGGAAGCATGGACACATTGATACAAATAGGACAAAGCAAAAGGCGACAATAATAATAATTATTATTTTTATTATTGACGCAATCAATGGTGTGATGGTGGCAATTTATAACGATGACGGTAATAATGCCCATTTTTATTATCACTGCTATTGCCATAGGCGAATCTGGCTGTTGGGCTCATCTCTCTGATCTCTTTGTTCTGCCCTTTATGCTACAAGGTATTTCTAATGATTGTCTATTACAATATAGGTTGTATCATTGCTTAAATACAGAATCGCTCCTATCTGGTTCATACCTAGAACCACAATAACTTTTTTGGGTTATTCACATAGATTGTCACAAGGATGTGCCGTTGGCGAGACCTACTTGGAATATATAGAAATTTAAAAATAGGTTACGAAAGATAGCATAGCTTGAAGCAGTCCTTTGTCGTTTTTCAACGTCGATAGAAGGTGCTATATGGGTTAGCGATTTCATCCATCCATCCATCCATCGTGTTCCACGAATCTGAAGTCGATGTCTACGAACACAAGTCAGGTCCTCATCTGACCCGTTTTGGGAACAGCATTCACCTAACTGTCGGTCTCCCCACGGTCGCAATCTTCGCCAACAGCCGTCAGCGACATTACGTTTTCGTAATTGTTTTCATCATCATCATCATCGACATAATAGTAATCATCATCATCGGCAGCAGCAGCAGCAGCAGCAGCAGCAAAAGGATCATCGTCATCAGTTTCTAGAGCAGCGCCTTCTGGTGATCTGACGGCAAAAAGGCGCTACGCTTAGGAGACGCAGTGAGTCGTTACAGTGGGTAGCTGAACCATCGTCGTCGTCGTCGATGCGATAGGATATACAACAATCCACCTAATAGAAGCAGTAGGAAGTTACGCTGAAATATCAGCGGTTAGTTCGAACGTAAAATCTGCAAAAAGCTTTAAAATGCACCTATCACTTTATTGTTGTTGAATAACTGTAACGGCCGTAATACTTCGACTCGCTGGTTAGCGCCGACGCTTGAAGCACCAACGGTTCTTCTTCTGCTCATTGGTCTTCTTCATCTACCTATCGATCTAGCCTAGTTGGAAATAACAGCAGTCAACTGATGTTACCATTAGTCATTTTGCGGTGAGGTACTCCGTCAAGTAGCGAGAAAGTGTGGTGGAGATGTGTAGCATCAAAGCGGTAGACAACATTCCGCGACCATTGTTATCCAATGACACCTGCACGGCCTTACCAAGTTCAGGCCGTTTAGTTAGCAGGTTTTGTGGCCACAGTCACAACAAATATGGTTGAGCGTCATTTCTACGAGAAGAACAGCGTTGTTTTTCGAAAAAACTTTGTTTTTCGCTGTTAGCGTTGTTATGTTAGCTAGTCCATGTGAGCTATCATCTCTGAGGGTAACAATGGGCTGGATTTGCCGCCGGACCGCTCAGCCTTTTTCAGAGGTGTAGACGGAAAGAGAGAAAGTAAGGCCGAGGATCAAGCTACTGCTAGCAAAGTGGTTTGTGGCTATAATGAAGGATACTTTGATGACGAGATCACTTTTCGAGCTCCGCACGAGTTTTTTTTTTTATGTTTTTCATCGCAATTGTAATACTAGTATAAGTAGCGTGTCTGTGAGTGCCGATGTTCAATTAGTGCATCTTCAGTGAATTTGATGACTTGAGAAGAGTTATTCCCGCGTCATTTCCAGCCCGGTGCTGTTATTAGTAGCCCTTGCTTGCTGGTTACTTTTGCAACAAGCGTTTCCATTGCTATTGTTGTTGTATCAACAAAAGTTCAAATAGCAATAACACCAGCGGTAGTTGTGCTCATGGAAACTTTTTCAGAAACAGCATTAGTCTCTTGACCACTGTCCTACTCTTTTATCACGAACACGATCGCCTTAAAGTGACCTGGACGTTGTCGTGGCCAGCTGTCTTTTGCCAGTTGAATAACTGCCTATTTTTCATACGGCCGAGCCGCTTTTCAGCTCTGAGCGGTAAACATGTATGTTAGAGGTATACTCTATTAGTCCAGCCGTAGAGTAGATAAGCTTTTTCTCGAGTTAGCGTGAACGTTATTGTCAAGCGTGACCGCTATTGCAAATGTGTTGCTGCAGATAGGAAAACATACAAATACGTATATATTTGATCGGACAACGATCAACTGGGCAGGAAAAGTGTTTTGGAAACGTAATTTTCGACGGTGAGGCAAATGCATTTGCCGTTCATGCTGGTTGGGCGCATTATTTTCTCGGTCGTTTATTGTGAAGACCCATCAAAACTGCTTGGGCTACACTTATCAAAAAATGAGAGGCTATTCATTGTTTGTTGACGGCTTCATTCAACAAGTGGGAGCTAATGGGTGGATCGCAAAGATAGCCGTTGTGTAATAGTTAGCGGTCGCTGAATGGGCCATACTGACGTATCATAGAACGGATTGCTATGGTTGTTACCAAAATAAAGCTGTTATTATAGTTTTTTTTTTTACAAAGCGGCCAGAGAGTATTCCTTCTGACAAAAAGGCAGTTTTGCCATGGTTTGCTTCCTAGCTAACGAAAGAAATGAGGACGAAACGTTCTGGCAGTTATGTTCTGTGTAGTGTTGCACAGTTTGTTCTGATAGCTTCCGTATTTTTCATATACAAGTAAATACTGCTATTGTGTTTCGACTTTCCTTTATTTGTTCTGATTTTTCATTTACCGGTATCATCTGGTACCGCGACAAAGCTCCCGAAGACTGATATTATCTTCCTACTAGAGTTGACACAATGTTACCATTGCTTCGAGCTCCAACAACGATAATGTTAAGTTGCAAAAAACAATATTTCGGAGTGCAGCTTTATTTCGAATTGTGACCAGTTTTAAAAAGCTTCGGAGACAATTCACAATGTTTGTTCGGCGTATGATAAGGGCACCATAACATAGAAATATAGACTTGCCTAACTTCAAAAAGAACTCAAGGTAATTCTCGTTCAGCAACGTGGAGGTTTTTTAGGTCAAAGCTGCCAGTTCTGAACATAGGAAGCTGCTTTTCAGTATTACTAGCAGCTAAAAAATTCTCATCGTACAGGACACAGTTATTCGGGGTTGTGTCGGGCACTTTTTGGCCTCAGTAACGAACGAATGAGGGCCGTCGAAGAGGTCGTTCTTTACCACCCGTGGTCGGAGTCTACGCTCGAGAAACAAACAAACAGTAACAAAAACAAACAACTATTATTTACGCAATAAATAGAATAAAACCAATGGTCAATAACAGGGGGTATTGAACTATTGAAGATACATATCTACTAACCTAGAAAAGCACTAGCGTTTTAAAAAGAGGAAATATAGAAAAGTGATTTTTATAGAAATGAGAGTGATTAACATTTGTGGGCTGACAATCGTCAGCGACACGCACAGGTCACATGTGCGTCCCACACACATTTTGCCCAATATGACAGATAAATTTTTCGTTCTGAGCCTAAGCACTGTTGATGTAAGGTGCACCGCTTGCGTGCGCAATCGTGCACCTTCGCTTGCCTTCATGGTTGTGTCGAGTGTTAAGTAATATTGACACAAAAAATGCATATTATCTCTTCGATGACACGTTTTTCGTAGTGGCAAAAAGTGTTTGGCAAAATAAAATCAAGCAAACAAAGTGCGAAAATATACTCGTCTGCATCTAGCAATAAATGATCCAGCAAAATCGTTCAAACATGAAATGAATGAACGAATTTGGAAACTTTAGAATTCGGTGTTATCTGCGGACAGGAAATTTTATAAATTTTGCTGCTGCCGACTGCACTCATAGCTATTTGAGTAGTAGCGTGTGCTTGGATTATCTAACCGGCGGCGGAGAACCGCCTTTGACTCGCTGCCGGCTTGATAAAAACATGGCAGTACTAATCCAAAAATGTCTGCACAAAAATTCACACGTAAGCTGTCCTATGTCGTCTCACAATCAGAGTACAGATTACAGGTATTTCCACGTAACATTAAATATTCCATGCACTAATCAATAGTCCTGATAGTTATGTACGAATGGTTATCAACCGAACAAAGCTATTATTGGAACACTACTGATCGGATAAGCTAAGTGTCCGACGAAATGTGACACACTAAAACGTGTCTTGTGTAATTGTTCGAATGATCACCAACGTAATATTAGTCGCATCAGCAGCAGCAGCAGCAGAAATAGAGTCGCTGTCGCATTGGGTAAAGGTCAATGTCGCCTCGATTTTATCAAAATTCTTGTCCGTACACTGGAACAGATGGACCGAAGGGCTTAGCGCTTCGGTTGGTGCGCGATAGTCAAGTAGAAAAAGTCACTGTTTATAGGTGTCGCTGGCGTTCTTCGCTTGTTCGTCAGCTCAATATTGGTGCATATTGTCGTCTGCTAGTCGAAATGATCGATGGTTTTGTGGTCGCTGAATGGACCCGAAACGAAATTCAGCGAACTGTGTCGTTGTTAAGTGTCAATTGCCGCGATGAGAAACAAGCAGGAGCAAAGACGATCTCGAAGAGAGTCTTGATCGCCTTCGTGAAATGGTAGCACGAGCTGTACAGAACTTCAGGTCCACTGACCTGGGTTGCTAGAGATGAACTCTATCAACCAACTTCTCTACCGTCAATAGCAACTAATGGATATGACTGAGGCCTAGTGATGAGTTTTTAACTTATAAATAAGTTTTTATAAAATCGACTATATAATTTACATTACTAGGAATTGTATCTGTATGACTATCACGACGGTCATCATGAATATGTATATAATCACTTGTTTACATGAATCGTGGCGCATCGTGTTCGGACCTCATTGTGTTTCTGTATAAACGTACTCGCAAGAAAAGTGCGTGAATATTATTTATGATTTAACTGATAGCATAACAACTGATTATTATAAATTTATTGTTTATGGATAACTGCAGTCTGTTTGAGATTTTGCAGTGCAACCTTACAGATCAACGACACTTAGGAGCCACAAATGCACAATACAACATTTTCCTCAACGCCAGCAAATTTCTGCACTGCGGCAATATGATTATTATTTAATTTGATATTTTTCACGGATGGCACTTTCACCGGGGGTATAGTCCGTTACACACAACAAGCCATGATGCTCGAATTCCACAAGTTGTTACATTTGCCTTTATTGTGGCCGCTGCTGCCATAGCTGAGCTACGGCATTATAGAGACGCTAATAATAATGAATATAATACTGATCGTGATGATGATAAAGATGTTGTTGATGATCCTACGGGGCTCCGCCGTGATTACAAAATGACATGAAGATGTCATTCTTTTTACTATTGTCGTCACTGCAGTAGACGCGGAGACGATCGAGCGGACATTAGGTCCCGTATCGTTTACGATCTCGCCAGCCTCATTGCTGTTTCGTGTACTGAAGTCACGGGCATGGCGCGTATTCCTACCGCCGTAGCTGGTTTCCCTAACGCGGTACTATTACATTATCGTCAGCTGGCGATAGGTACAATCAGCGTTGGTCAACCACGCTCGTGGTAATCAGACGCTTTCTTTGTCTTCTTTTCAAGCTTCGTTTCGGCTGATCGGCACACAGGTACGTGCGCTGATGCCGATGACCTTTCTATGTCACGCACAGGTTCTTCTACTGGTGGAAAATACGGAGGAGAGAACGAGTGGCGACCAGAGAATGATAGCGAGTCGAGAAAGCATTCAAGCGAATGTGTAAGCCAATGGCAGCGTTATGACGAGCAGGCGCTCACGAATTGAATACAGCCATTATGAGTTCGTTAGCGACAGCAGCGGCAGGAATGGTAGCGAAGCAACGTCACCGACGGACAGATCGAGAAGGTTTTCTTTAAAACAAACTCATGTAAACGCCAACACGCGTAGCAAACACAGTTAGTAGAAAAAGTCACCATTTTAATTCTAACTTTAATAATTATGCATGGAGACAAGGGGAATAGAGAAAAAGCAAGTAAACGTGGATATGCTAGCATTGTTTGACAAAGGATCATAATAAATAGAACGTGTTTTTAAATTGGCTCGGGAAAGCTGCACTGCGTTACACACGCACATATTTTACCAATGCATGAACTCGATAGTTAGTTTTACGTAGACGAACAATTTAGGGAACTGGCAGAAGGGTTTCCACCGTTACGGTCAACCTATACTCGCAGAGGATAATACGTTTCTCATAAAGCTTTAAGTAAACCATTTTGAATTTGGCATAACTCTGGTCGCAAGCAGGAAGTCAGAATAAGATCTTTCTTGCTATAACAAGAACCTGAAAAGATATTAAATCTATCACAATCTGGATACATTTGCGTAAATGAGTTGCCTTTCCGAATAATGTTATTCTCGGCTATAATCAATAATAACATTGCTATAGCAGTGTGTTAATGCCAAACAGGACAATAACAGATCCGTACCGCACTGTCACTCAGCTACTATTAATAAGGGTAAATGGAAGCACCAAGGCCACGGTACCGTGCCTGAGTGGCAAGGAACCCTCGCACCCGTGTCAATTTTTTTTTGCTTTTGCTGTTACCCCAATATCCCATTCGACGATCGCACAACAAAGCTCGGCCACTCTGCAATGTATGTACATTGTCAAACAAGCCATATTCTAATATACGTCGTTACGGACAACGGACACATAGCAGCAGCTAATAGCAGCGATAATGGCGACGTTTCCACTCCTCAAATCGCGTTCAACTGTGTAGATTCGGACCGCTCGGCGATCAGCTGATGCCAGCTGGTAATGTGGCCACCCCCGCCATCAGCATTTCAAAGGATAGGCATTCATTACTCCTGTAACCCAATGAAATTATGCTATGGAGCTGGTTTTCTTCACACGCATTAACATAAGAAGCTATTGCTGGTATTTATCCTCGTTAGAATATTCTTCAACAATGTCTTTTCTATTCTTCGTCCGAATCGTCATTGTCACTTTTTCGTTGCTAATGCACGTATGCCCGGCTATTGGGTCAGCTCATTCACCATCCTGGCCACCCCACGGACGAAACTAAACCAGCTCAACTTACCGTGACGCTCGCCTATCGAGCGATCAAGGAACCCCGGTTCGGTGACTTCAAGGGGAATACCAATACTATTTGACCGCTGCCTAACGCAATTACTGCCATTGATCAGTTTCTTTAATTCCACAGAACAACCGGCTGCAGCGCGTTGTCGATATGCTTAACAGCAGTCTTTTTTCGAGTCTATATGTGCAATATTGTAAAATCTCTAAGTAAAGTCAAATCCGATTGAGATCGTACCATGTTGAGCAGTCGTTGTTGTTTTCGATCATGGACAAATGAGCTTGGCCGATGTACACTGCGGTGTCCACTTACTTAATCGATTTGGCAGCATGAACTGGTGCGACGCTTTATGTTGGCAACCTTAGCTTGCCGCCACAAAGGAGTGTCCGTCCCGTTCCTTTGCATCCGTGCATCGTCTGACTGTTTACCTTCGTGACCGGGAGCGCGATCGTCAGTAGGTCCATTGATTTGCTTATGCGTTCATCTAGCCAACCAGAATTTGCACATACAGTCATTATATCAGGTTTTGCTCATTGCGGTAACGCCGGCCACGGTCGCGAGTGTGGAGAGCAAGTTTCGCACATGTTTGCACAGACGGCGCCAGTGTCGCATGCTAGGGCGTCATTATCGGCTGCCTGTTTAGGCCGAGCGTCTACTATCATGCGGTAATTTGCTATGCGTGCTCCTTTTGCGTTGGCCTGCTGCCGTTAGCATGGTCGTTCTGGTTGTAGTTGTTATTGCAGTTACGGATGTCACAACTGGCATTGGTTTTCTTCTTTGTCAGGACTTATTAGCTTCCTTAGCCTGAAGTGATTATGGGCTAGCTCGAATTTGGTCGTAATACTTACTAGTAATCCAAGTCTTCTGTGTCGTTTGTTTCACAGTTACTATACGATCCATTTTAAATACACAGATACACATACGCAGGTGCGGCGGAAGGCCGAAGGAAATGAGAGGCACAGTGCAGGTTATCCCCTGCCGTGCCATTATGCAAGAAGTGCATGCGGAACGGTTGCATGGCCGCTGCGTTAGCCCGTTGAGCTTCGGTATTCGGCTCGCATGCGGCCGCGTCCTAAGATGGTAATTCTACAGTTCGGCGCTTTTATGAACGGTCGTCAACCGATGCCAATTGGTACGGTCTACCTTATTCGAGCGAACGCCTCTCCTTTCAACGACACCATTGTGGTATTCTACTGATTGCGGTCCATTACACTTGTCAGAGCAGAATCATAGATGAGAAAGCTCAATTCTTTTAAGCAGACTCTAGTGGGTAAGTACTACCAATTGCGGACATGCCAAAACCGACCGGCTGAGCATTACATCGATCATCGCGACGAGCTCAATAGGCAATGGCAGTTGGGGCCGCTCGCGCTATCCACTACCATATTTTCGTAGATATCGCTAAGAAGCCCTATTAATCTGTCGGTTAGTGCTACATGCCGCTGCCGCTACCTGTGTTGTTAATGTTTGTTGTTTTTGCAACTTTTCGTTGGCACTATGCATCTTCATCCTGTGCCTTAGTTCACTACAACGACTGGTTGTTCTAGGCGAGCGAATCTTTAGTTGTTCTACCTTTTAGTTGTTCCTAATCGCGTTTTTGTTGTTAGCTGTGATCTGCTGTATCCTATATCGAACAGGAGGCCGTCCCTAGGCTCTATCTACGCACTACCGCTAGCTTCTCTTCCGTTTGAACCTCTTGTTTTGCGTATTCGCTTCGAGATACTACGACCCAGATGGTTGTTGCTTGCTGCGGTTACGACACCGCCCATAGCAGCCTCGTTATTGAAGGCCACCATTGGCCTTTGAAGGACCACGTGTTAGTGCACGCGCACGAGGAGTGTCATCGTGGTCGGCCAGGGGCGCTTGGCAACGTAAAGCTCTGATGCAAATGAAAACCCTCAATCCATCGCCGTGGTTCAAATATGCCCAAGTGCGACTGACTGCCTGTGGAACATGAGGCCTTTTGAACAACAGCACGCGCTTAATGACAGATAAAACATGCATCGACAGGATCACCCCGCGAACTCGTGTGAACGATGTGTAAACAGTAATGTATGGATAGATAATAATTATTGGTCGTTAGCGAACCTAATCCCATTCATGATTATGGTACGCACTGCATGATCGTGTGTGCGATTCTCCGAACGGATGGAGTTTTGCGGTCAATCTTCTGGCTTATGTAAATATAGACAAACCATTACGAAACGAATGCAAGTGGTATCTCTAAGTGTTTCTTAATGCAAATGAAATGGCATTTGCATAGATAATAATAATAGTCATGTTGACACGAAAGGCGTTCCCACGCGCGACATCCATGACATGACCACGTCTCGGAAATCCCGGATACATCTTAGCCTATATACGTGGTATACTTATCAGCGATCAAATAAAATATACGGAATGAGGATTAAATAAATGTGACTAAGTCCCCTTCGTATTGGCGTAATTATCTCTAATATCAGCAGACGCCATTGTAGCAACGGATGTACGATGTGTTTCCAATTAACAAATGAAGCTTTTTCGTGTGACATAAATTCTTTCTGAAATTATAGGTCTAGATTAATACGACTTCACGGTACTAAACTACATAAAAAAGATAAATGACTCTGTGTTTACACGTGTTTGTTAAGTGACAATGGCAGCGGTCTGGGAAGCGTACGAACCCGGTAAAGCCATAATCTCGTTATGAATCCATAGAGTGTGTTAGTCAAATGTAAATTTGACTTTCTGTAGTGGTTTTATTAATGCTGATGCGACTAGTGATCCAACAATAAGGAAACGTCTCGTCGAAGTATACATTGCAAAAACTAATGAGAACAACGAAGCTTTGTCTGCGTAAAGGACATTTCACCTACAAAGTAGCCAACAAACTATAAGAAGATTATTTCGATCGTGTCATCAAGACCGAATTCGCTATACGATTTACTGTCAATGTGCCGGACATTTCCCCTACATTCTCTCCTAAGAGTGACCTTGCACCAGAATAACTGGATTTGTCCTTATAATCAGCTGTGAAAAGGTCAACACACAGCAGTTTTGCATTTGTTTTGTATATGTTATACGTGTTAACCTGTATGAAGGTACCCGTGAACCAGATCTAGTGTTTAAGCTCGCAGGAGCAACTGGTTTCGATTCGATTGCAATGAAGATTTAACATAAACTCATACATGATCATGAGTATTTGAAGCTCCATTATACGAAACGCGGGCCTTTATGGTAGTGTATAACATGATGCGTGTGTATGGCTTATGTCTACAAATGACACGAATAGATTCGACTGATTGGCGACGTCAATCTACGCTGCATCACAGCAGATTACGAGGATTAACAATAACCGGTAAAAGCGTACGATGATAGTGACAAGGAGTCCGGCTTTGTACAAGCGATCAATCATTTCGTTTTGTTGTTAGTGATGGTGGTGCCGTTGACAACCGTAGTGTCGTTCATCATTTCTCGTCAGGATCGCTCGTGCCCTCCTCATGCCATTTTACCGTTGACCAATAACGAAGTTCCCGGCATCTTTGGCGTGCGGATGTATCGAACATAGTTGCAATCGTTTCAACATAGCAACACCTCATCAGTGTTGGTTTATCTGCGCGTTTGTTTGCCTGTCCGCCAAAGGCCACCCCAGGCATCGAACAGCAGCGGGCGGACGAATTCTGCAAACGAACTATCCAACTAATTTCATCGAGTAATGTTTCCTTCGCTCTTTTTGTCCTCTCCTACCTCCTATTTATCAGAGGAATAATTGAAAAACACTGACTGCAGCGGAAAGGGTTCGAATAGCGACCGATGACGAGCACTTCTGTAGTGATTGTCGTTGCCGTAGCAGCAGCAGCAGCAGCAGCAGCGAACCCCTCGTCTCCGCATTCATGTCTGACGCCATTGTTATGTTGTTCGATCGGTCGATCTGTCTTAATGTTGGCCAATTTTTGTTGTTACTCTGTTTACGTCCGTAAGTGTTTACCGCGCCTTCGCTTACATGATCTCCTTCAACTACTGGCGACTGTCTCGAAGAAGAATGGCCAAAGAAGTGATGTGATCTACAACAAAAAAAAATAACAGTAACGGCAACGATCATGTCTATAATAACCAGTGCGGATCCGCTACAAAAGCATACACGTTTTATGTTGCTTCAGCACTCGTATACGGACGCTCATCGACTTCGGCCACTCTCCGCCAGCGGCTGTTGGTCAGTCTTTCGTCTCCAATTACCGCTTCACCCACGGTCTGTCCGTCTTTTATTTGTATCCGTGTCATGAAGAACGATGGACACACATCGTTCAACGCGCGCCAAAGCTGCCAGACGGACTGCACCACTATCATAAGGACCACGATCATCATCATCACCACCATATCAGGACCTGGATTCGAATCGTTCGCCGGTACAAGCAAAAATGTTCGTGGTTTTCCTCCCGAAAAAAGCGCGTCAAAAATTAAAATAAGAAAGCGAGAGGGAGAGAGGGAGGGAGGGAGCGGACATCTGGAAGCCCGGAAAAGGAGAGGGTGGGTGAGGTGATGGTGGGAAGTTGGCATTCGATCATCGGCGGTCACGACGCCGCTGCTTCACTAAACTATAATACCCGCTTTTTGTTGATGTGACTTCTAATGCTGCTGCTGCTGCTGCTGCTGCTGCTATGGTGTGGTTTCGATAACAGCTAAGCGCAGGTAAGAGGGACAATGGTAAATGAATTTTGGTAGAGTCCGGTTTTTTCGAAGTGACTCTGTACATAAAATTTCAATATTCCTATAATTATTATTATTGCATTGCTACTGTTGCCAGTGCTCTTCATCCTGATCACAGTAATAATTATAATAATGATACCGATATCCTTCTTATTGCCATTTCTGTCGACGATGATGGTATGGCAATTAATCTTCACCCTGTCACATCTTCGATTAATTATGCCAGCAGCCGTAAAACTAGAAGTCTAATCTACAGAAAAATGCATGTAATTTTTCCCTTTTTTTCATTTCTATAGCCTTCCTCGTCTGCAGCTACGGTATAGTCGTTGTTGCCGCTGCTACGAGTTGTACTCGTTGTGGACACGGCTTTCAAAGGTAAATAATTATCTAGGGATAGGTGATGACCACAGCGCTGGATTAGATTCTCGCTTATTTCGAATTTTTTCTCAATTTCATCATTATGTTGTTGTTGTTGTTGCGCAATATCCCTCTTACGAACCGCCTCGCCTTGGGCGGTCGGCTGGCTTCAATGGAGGTCAATCCGTAGTAATCGACGGACGTTCCCCTGACTTACGTGTTGGGATTACTTTCCAAAGTTAAACGCCGACATCCATTTGATATCTAGCAGTCCTTGTCTGTATGTGATGCCAGCCGCGTGCCAATATAACCCTGTCGTGACGCCACCACGACTGCTATACGTATATGAACTTGGTAGCGGAAAGCGAATTTTCTTCGCCTCTGTGTCACGCCGCTGCGGCTGCTTCAGGAGACAGAAGCCAGTCTCTTTAGCAGAATGGGCTAATTCTTTTGCTGCTGAACTGGCTGCGTCTGTGTACGGTGACGGCCAACAGCCAATACCGACCTTTGCTGAAGCACTTCAGCTCGTTCAAACAATAACAGTAACGCAAACAACCATACGATGTATCCGCTTAATTATTTGTTAATACACGTGATCGTGTGTTTGCCTAAGTACACACACATATATATATATACGTGCGTGTGTTTCTGTTTACGGTCATCTTAATATTAATGTTTGTATACGGTATTAATTAATCATGGTTGAGAACTTCAGCGGACAGCTGCCACTGCGTGAATTGGATGCGAAGCTAGAGGTAAAACAAAATATTGTCAGCATCTTCTAAAGACAAAA